>NC_051185.1:60686057-60946056 GCF_013339695.2 Rhipicephalus sanguineus
TAGCTACGTGCCGACCACGACGGTACAGTACTACCGTACTTAACGCAAGGTAAGGCCACCACTGCTAAAACATAATAACGGGTGTAACGGTCACGCCGGCGGCTACCCGACGTCGGCGGGGCCGACACCGCGCCAGCATCGGCTAGCATACATAGGCCCAAAGACGGCTTGCCTCATCAGCTGAATAACGGCAGGCCCGTCTCGGACCGACGCTGGCTAGCCCACGTCGGCCCGAAGCCGGCAAGCCCGCATCGGCCCAAAGGCGGCTAGCCGACAACTTCCGGACGGGGGGGTATTGGCCCCACGTCGGCAAATCACGCTCGCGCTACTTTCACCCGCATCGGCCCGACGTTGGCTAGCCGCCGTTGGGCCGATGCGGGCTTGCCGGCTTAGGGCCGACGTGGGCTAGCCAGCGTCGGTCCGAGACGGGCATGCCGTTATTCAGCCGATGATGGCAAGCCGTCATTGGGCCTATGTATGCTAGCCGATGCTGGCGTGGTGTCGGCCCCGCCGACGTCGGGTAGCCGCCGGCGTGACCGTTTACACCCGTTATTATGTTTTAGCAGTGGTGGCTTACCATGCGTTAAGTACGGTAGTACTGTACCGTCGTGGTCTGCACCTAGTTTATATGGGGACACCGGCGGTAGTTGCTCGATGCGTAAAGTAACTTGATCAGGCAGGCTGATACACGTGTTATAAAGTAAAATGGCTGCGTGCCGACCACGGCAGCTCGGTATTACTGTGGTTACTGTACTGTAAATCAGCAGCGCTAAAATAGACTATTCGCGGCCCAACGGCATTCATCGACTACCATTGGTGCCATATTCGAAAAATGCTGCCTAATTAGAACGACTGCTCCACTGATGTCTTAGTGTGCGATTAAGACCCACAATTCTGTCGAACCGTGCAAGGCCGAGAACGAAAGTCAATATTGTCTCTAACACAACTAAATTGATGAAAGGCCTGCTGCACCAACTACGCATGCGTCTGAGAAATTAAGGAGCAACACATTTGCAAGGTGATAAACACAAATTTATTCACAGGTATGAGCACACGCCAGCAGTTCCGGAATAATTATGCCATAAAGGAATATCTAAACAATTATAGATACCGTAGCCAACATCTAAAACAACCCCACAACCACCGTATTCCTCAAAAAAAGCAGGACAATCCTAATCGAGAATGGGGTCAGGCGCAAAATCATAGGCGTGAGCAGGGTTCCCCTTCAGAGGGGGGGGGGGCGAATGTTAATCGCGGTGCCCCCCCCTCCCTATTAAATCAATGTGTTTGGCAGACCTTGCGCCCACCTCTTCTTAGGTGACTACGGGGGCCGGCCGCCCCCCTGCCCCACTGTGCGCACGCCTATGCGAAGAGATACAATCTCATCAACGTTATGCGCGGTACATTCACTATAAATATTGAAAGAACTAGAACGCGCAAAAATAGGAATAAGGATTAACGAAGAATATCTTAGCTACTTGCGTTTTGCGGACGATATCGCGCTTTTCAGTAACGACGGTGCCGAATCACGAAAAAAATTCTGGAGATGTAAACGAAAGCAGCATCAAAGTAGGATTAAAGACGGGCCCGAAGAAAAGAAAGATAATGTTAGGCGGCTTGCCGGAAAAGCGAGATTAAGAGTGGCAACTAGACTAGAAGATTGTGCAACGCGTGAGCTAATTAGGAGCAGAGGAGCACCCCCCCCCCCCGACCTTTATTAAATTCACCAAGGAACGGTAGGCATTCGCAACACATGACTGGCAATTAAATTAGCGTTATCCTATAAGCGGAAATTGCAATTTTTCAGTGATAACTTAAGGGCCAAAAAGATGGATAAACTGCTGCACGCGACGCGAAAAACATTGCGAGCGGTACCACAAGATCCCATGAACTCTACGTCTAAACAAGATAGACACGCACACATTCCTAATCTAAAGGTAAGATTGTAACAGAAAGGAATCGTGCATAAAAACCACTCACGTGTGCCCGTTGGATCGCTAAAAACACGAGCGAATAAAAAATGCAAGCGCACCATATCAGAATACACAAAACACGATGGTCAATAGAAAATACGCGATAAGAAGAGAACAAAAATCTGATGACACGTAACAGTAGTGAACACGTGGCCTTATATGAGGTGAGCGAGTTCAACATGGAAGCAGGGGGCCACTGGTTTCTCGCTGCGGTGATCTCTGCCGAAAACAATGCCGGAATCCTGCCGCGTATCCGTCTCGTGCACGATTTTGACTTTCCACCACACATGTCCACACACCGCACTTCTTGAAGAATTCTGCTGGTCGGAGTGAAAAAAACTTGCTCCCGCAGCTACGATTGTCCCTCCGTCGGGACGGCCACCCTACCCTGCCTGGTCAAGCGAGTTTCGCGACAATGACGCTGAACGAGGGGAAGGGAGGGAGGGTGGGGGGGGGGAGTAGAGGTTGAAGAAGACGAAAAAAAAGTCGAATTCTCCCTTCTTGAAAGCACGGCTCAGCCTACCACAATGGTGTGCGATCCCCCCAGCATGTCTATGGGCATGCCGTTTGAGAAAGGCGTTCGTCGAATTTTCGATGCATCACTTGCTGCCACATGTCGCTACATGAAAACGTACACCACGTCGGAGCCGCATTTTTCATCGTATTTCACGTGGCATAATAATTATTTTATGCGACTTTTTCTGAAAGCACGTGGGAAGCAATCGTTGAGCGAGATTTTTACCTGAAAAAGATATGTATGTCACAAAATGGACGGCAAGGAAGTGCAAATACGAACTGACAAACGCGTGGAAAACACGTGTTTGTCAGTTCGTTAAAGTTCGTCAGCGGGCTAGTTGATTTGGAAACATTCAAACGACAAAACGTGTCTTCACTTCGTCCGGTCTTTTTTGCACCATACCTATTTTTCTCAAGCAATGAACCAACTAGCTCAGCAACACGCCTTGCTGAGCTTTTTACTATTTTCATAAAGTAAAATTATGTGACATCACTGAAGCAAATGCGCTTGTTACGCTTGACCCAAACACGCGCGTGAGTAAATATGTGTAAACACAGAGATCGGAAACTGTCCGTGTAGTATATGAGCGCTCGCGCCACACATTCAGCGGCTGAAAGGATATAGCGCTATAAATATGATGACAGGCTCGAGTTATGCAGAGAATTAGTATTCACATAAAACTTCTTCCGCTAAAAGCATTCGTGCGGTAATGTTTGGGTGAATTTTGATGCTGGATACATTAGTCAAGTCGGCCGACCAGTGGCAAACACATTTACAAAACAAAAGTACTTCGAATTTGGCCCATGAAGTTAATGGTATGTGTTATAACGTTTCAACATTTTTTGATAGCGTTGAACAGCTGGTCAACGAAGTGGCCATCTAATTTGAGTCAGTTATTCTTCTAAAGACCACCTTTTTTGGTAGAAAAGTGACTGTGCTAGTGATAGTTGTTAGTCATTGTCATAGCAGAAACTAATAAGAGAATGCAAGCTATTCAGTCGGCGATACTTCGCGCCCCGAGTCGTACGTGCGGCATTAGCACGGTACAATATTTGAACTTTGTTATTTGTGCTAGTACAGCAATTCATGTAGCGGCATTCTGCAGCTTAAGCTACAAATATTCAAGCGCCTAATGCTCTATTGCATTACGATTGTATCCTAGGCGGGTGAGCTGCCGGGCTTCTTCGGCGGGCTGAAGGTAGAGCGCAACGTCGAGGTTATTCTCGTCACTGACGGCCGGCAACACGGCGTCCAGCGTCGTTGAGGGGCCTCCGTGAACTACTTTGAACGGCGTGATATGTGCGCCGTTTCTTACACTGCCTTGTTAACTTCAGGTTATGTGCGGAAGATATTATGGCGTCCCATGTCATGTGTTCGACGTACAGTACATTGCCAGCATGTCGGCGAGGGTTTCATTTAGCCGCTCGGTGAGGCCATTCGCCTACGGGTGATGTCCGTCGGTGACTTGTGTGGCTCTATTTCAAGATGGTTTGCGTTAGCTCTGCCGTAAAAGCCGTACCTCTGTCGGTGACGAGGACTTTTGGAGCGCCGCGACGCAGGAGGACGTTCTCAACAGGGCATGTATAACTGTCTGAAGGGAGACAAGAAAGTTCCAACATCGTCGATAAGCCATCGGCTCCGCCGATGTCAGCTGAAGCACGGCAGAATGACGGCATGCTCGGCCCGATGTTGCCGGTGAAAACCATCGGCTCGGCCGATGTCGGCGAAAGTACGGCAAAACGGCGGCTAACTCGGCCCAATGTTGCCGGTGAAAGCCATCGGCTAAGCCGATATCGGCGGAAAAACAGCAAAACGCCGGCAAACTCGGCCCAATGTTGCCGGTGAAAGAAATCGGCTAAGCCGATATCGGCGGAAAGACGGCAGAACGCCGGAAAACTTGGCCCAATGTTGCCGGTGAAAGCCCAACATCGGCTGAAAGGCGGCAAATCGGCCCAATTTTGCCGGCGAAAGTCAACGGCTCCGCCGATATCGGCGCCAGGCTGGCAACGCTGGCCCGAGGTGGGGCCGCGCACAGCCGCCGTAAAACCAATATCGGCCCGACGTTGTGTGCTGCCTGGGACGCGTGTGGACATGCCGAAACGCTGCTTTCCATCGCCTCATGGTCCCCTTTAGCGGGAGAGGGTGTAATTTTTTTTTTACCTTTAATACCTCTTTGAATAAATGGTTCGTTGTTGTGAGTCACCGGACTGCTTAAGTTTGCTTTTTTGATCAGGAAAAGAGCGGCTAAACCGTTTATTCTTGTTCAGTAATAATCTTGCCAGCCAGCATGTCCTAAGCGTGCAACTCCAGGTGACTAGTCATTGCTGCTCGGACCGGCGTCGACTTCAGAATCACTTCTTTGCAGGGAATCGAAGCGGGAATGATTCGCGACGTCGCGAATCGCAGTGATTTCCAATACCTCAATGTTTTCTTCATCGCTTGCAGACACTGATGACGGCGGCGACGACGGTGGTGGTGAGCAACACATGACTACACGTGCGCGCCTAGCAGACAAAACGACAACTGAAACTCGCGTCACCGTTTTGTGTGGCCACGCGGTCAGATGGGGCCCTTTTGGGGCGTGACCGCACGGCAGCGCTGCTAAGGGGCGGGCTTTGCACCCGTTTTGTACCGCGTTCGTTACTGGTCATACTAAACAATGTTAGAGATATTCATTCATCCCCCCGTGGCATTATTAGTGGTAAATCGGTAATAGGGGGTCGATAACTGCACATGGACGCAAAAAACGCGACATGCGTAAAACTGACATCACTGCTCCTTTATCTTGAAGACGCACATGTGCGAATTTGAGGCGGCACAATACGTGTTCGCCACATGTTCGAGTACGCAGGTTGTCCTCTTAAGATCGAACACGAGGTCCGGGTCACCATTCCCGATTGATGAATTTCACTGTAGACCTAGGTATTAGACCCAGAATATTAGTTTCGAAAGTTTTGTGCAAAATTCTTTTTCACCGGAAATAAAATTATAAATTTGGCTGCAACATACACGTTTCTGCGAATTTCTCGATTTCTGAATTTTGAGCACACCTGGGGAAAAAAACGGTGCACTTCATGTTCACAATAATATTATCCTCAAAAATGAAGTGAAATACAATTTATGAGTATATTTCCCTTGCCTGTCGAAGCAATTTTAAAGAAAGAAAGCACAAACATGGTAAATATCACAAAATGCCTGTATTTCAGGAATTTACTGCTTCAAACAAATCAACCTCAGAATAATAAAAATCTGTACATATAAATTCGATGTATCCGCTCCTCATAAAATTAATTCTTTCGTTTATCGCGCTCCGTTCCTTCGATAATTTGGCTGAAACGTAAGTGTTTTACCGAAAACGCCGAAGTTTGAAAATGGTTTTCTCAAAAAGGCTGTTTTGAATTTCTTTAAAAGCCTCTGATTTAAATCAACGACGTTATCTACCATTCTGCATAAAAAACGTTGCATACTTTGGTTGCTAACAAGTATAATGTGTCAAATGTGACAAGTCAGCCTAGTACCGTGCCGTCCTTCATGTGCGAGAATCGAATACAGTTCTTCAAACTAATTGTACGCGACATAATCACAAAGCAGCAGCTCCACACCAACAAATGCGCAGCAGGTGTCATGGTTCAGGAGCTTTGTCTTGCGATCAGCCGCTTGACAAACCCGCAGCAGCGGCAGCTTGATGCTATGGGCGGTCACAGTACATGAGTGCGCTCGACTGCGGATGAGCTCTGCTTGCGCGCCAAACAGCGCTCACATGAGGAACGAGAGAGGAATGCTCACTGTGAAAGTTAAAGGCAGTTAAATGCAAACACAAGCCATATATGCAACAAAAAATCTGCAGCCAATTTTGAACAACTCTGCCGGCAATTTGGGGATCCGAAACCCCGAATCCCAGCTCTCTGTGGCACTGGAACTTTTGTTTGTCTAACCTGAAAACTTTAGAAGCAATGAGCCGCCCAACGATTGGGATAGCCAATGCATTATACCGACGCAATTACGCCGTAGTAGCGTTGGAGAGGGCAGTGCGCTGTACTATTGTTGGAAAATACGTGTCGGCCCAGCAGACACTTCCGCTCTGCAGTATAGTTGTGGCAGCAGAGCCGCAGAAGTTTGCGTCGATTAAAAACCACCAAAAGATGAAAAAAACTCAGAGCATCCTAATGCCTTTCCTAAGTTCCTAAGTCGACTCGGAGGCGAAAGCCATCTTCTTCTTTCTCTTCTCAGTCGGCGTAATGAACCTTCCCCGCACACCTCCGATACTTCTGCACCTAAAGTGCTTTGCACTGCCCTCCAGTCGAGGCATTGGAAGATTTCTTTGACTCACCTGGTTTTGCACTGCCTCCGTGATCAGCCCCTTTGACCAAGCGACGATGTCACGTGATGACGTCATAATGACGCTACAAAGTTTGGCTATCTCTGACGTCGATGAGATGATGATCTTTTGGATCACTCATGTTGACGCCAACAACGCGGGAGGCCGTCGATTTTTGCGTTTGATGAGACATCTAAGGCTTTCACCTTCATATTTTTTTTTACTGACGCGGTTTGGACCGATACGTCGCAGGAACCTATATGGGAAATGTTTTCACGATGTGGTCGCTCGCCAGGCTTCTTGCGCGGCGTAATCATCATCATCATCATTTATTGACCCCTTAAAGGCCTTAAACAAGGCATTACATAAGGGGGGGGGGAGCAACTAAATATCATAAGTACATGTCATGACACACAATGCGTGCTTAAGAATAACGGTGAAGTAAATATACATTGCACAGTGTTGACACAAATATAAAGCAGATTGTGAAAGTTTCAAAACTTTTAACTATTACACGCGGTTGGTTGCAAGGTGCGAACACAATTGATACTGGAAGGTTAAACAAAAATAAATTAAAAATAATAAAAATAATAATAAAATAAAAAACTTTATTGAAAAGCAGAAGCTTTGTTGAACAGGTATGTGCGAAGGTCAGCTGAAAAGAAAGACAGCAACGCTCTCTGAATTTGACTGGGTCGCGCTCTTGAACAACGTATTCAGGAAGACTGTTCCAATGTTCAATGGCTGATGGCAAGATTTGTAAATGCTGTTGAGCCATGAAGACGTTGTAAACTTTTAGAGTTGTACATCGACGGGAAGTGCGAGTTGGAGGAATGAGCGATGCCATGCAGGTGAGAAAAGTGTGATATAGTTTGTGAACAGGCTGATCTTGCGGTTTTTCTGCGAACAGCTAGAGGGTTAGCTCAAGAGACGATTTGATATGATGTGACGCTTGCATGTTTACTGTACTGAGATGATATGAACCGGGCTGCACGATTTTGCAGCGCCTCGAGGGAGCTGATGAGGTAGTCTTGATGAGGACTCCAAATGGCGGAAGCAAATTCTAGTTTAGATCTGACGAACGTTTCGAACGCAAGTTTCCTGACAGCGGGAGGGGAGGGCCGCAGAGATCTTTTTATGAATCCAAGTCCTGGAGGAGTCTGCTGCGAGTTGACAATGTTGTCTGACCAGGTCAAGGTGCTGTTTATGAGGACACCCAGGTAGCGGTAGGAATCTACCTGAGATATCCATCGGAGTTAATGATATTGGAAGACATGGTTGGATTTTTGCGAGAGATGATCATGTGTTTGCACTTTGAAACATTGGCTCCATGAGCCAGCGCGAGCACCATGCCTCGATAATGTTTAGGTCTTGCTGCAGTAATGTTTGATCCGTACTATTGGCGATTCTGCGATACACAACCACAGTCGTCGGCGAAAAGACGGATGGACGATGTAATTCCGGATGGCAAGTCGTTGATGAATATGAGGAACAAAAGGGCCAAGGACAGATCCCTGCGGAACCCCAGAAAGACATCTGTTATAGTGGACGACTCTCCACCAATGGAAGTGAACTGTGAGCGAGCTGTCAGAAACATATTAACCATGATAGTGCAAGTGGTCGAGATTTAGCGTGCAAAGCTTAGTTATGAGACGACGGTGAGCTACGCGGTCGAAGGCTTTAGAAAAGTCGATGAAGATGCGTCAGTCTGATAGCAGGAATCAAGGTTTAAGTGCAGGTCAGTAGTGAATTCAGCCAATTGCGTTTCACATGATAAGCCGGGGCGGAAACCGTGCTGCTTGATAAAAAAGAGTTATTTTCGAGATGACGGGCAATGTGCGAGAAAATGACGTGTTCTAATATTTGCAAGCACGCATGTCAGCGATAGGGGCGGTAATTGGACGGATCAGAGCGATTACCTTTTTGAAAACCGGTGTAACTTTCGCCATCTTCCAGTCATCGGGAATTTGACCTTCCAAAGGGACTGAGTGAAAATAACTTGCAGAAAGTTGCTCGAGACTAGTTTCGTACTTTTTAGAAATTGGACGGTATGTTGTCGGGTCCTGGAGCGCTTGAACTATTTAGGTTGTCGATGAGTTTAGAAATACCCCGAGCTGAGATGACAATCGGTGCCATACTGCTGAAACTTTGACGAGGTAGCACTGGCACGCTCTGGACGGGCTCGACGGTGAAGACAGAGGAGAAGTACGAATTCATCACGTTAGCTCGCTGAGAAAGTGGTACGTCAGTGCCGTCAGGGAAGACGAGCGTGATGTGTGCGATTGGTTTTTAGGTTTCAGAATTTTCCAAAATTTTTTAGGATTAGAGTGGAGGATGTTCTTTAGGTCTTCATGGTGGAACTTTCTTTTGATTTAAACAAAAGATCGGTGTATTCACGTAAGCAGGTTAAATATTTGTTCCACTTTACTGCTGAAGGCGAATTGCGAGCAGAGCGAAACAGCCTACATTTCTTACGGGATAGTCTTTTTAATTGTTTGGAAAACCACGGTTGTCCGCATCACCACGAATTCGTACCAAGGGACGTACTTATCGATTAGATTGTGAATTCGCTCTTTTAACAAAATCCAGTTATCGTTAACGGATCTGGAAAGCGCTGACTGGCAGAAGTGTTCGTAAAATAATTCAAGTTCGCCGTAATGGCGGTAAGGTCGGCCTTGTTATAGTCTCTAATGCATTTTTGATAGGTTGATTTTTTGATATGGGTATAGTAGGAGGAATGTGATAACTTTGTGGTCGCTAAGCTCTATCGGGAGTGTGATGGCCTGGACAAGACAGGGTTAGAGACAAGAACTAGGTCAAGTATGCTATTGCCTCGTGTGGGTAGGTGAACGGTTTGAATCAAGTTGAACAAGAGGATAAGCTGTATGAAATCATTAGAAAGTCTTGACGATGCTGTCAATTTCGTCCAGTCAATATCGGGAAAGTTGAAATCGCCGCAAAGTAGGTATTCGGCGTTTGGAAACCGTGAGGTGAGATCAGTAAGTACCGAATGAAGGTCGTCGGTGAAAGAGAAGTCACAATTTGGGGGACGGTAGCAAGCAATGAGGATGACCGTAGAACCAGTTCTTAGCGATAACTTTATGCATACAATTTCCTGAGTGCTCTTAATGGCGATCTGGCACGAGGTGAAACAGGACCGGATAAATATCAGCACCACCACCACCCTACGTGAGCTCCTATCGCACCTATAAATAAAGACCTATAAATAAATGCATGCGCTGTGGGATGGAAGAGAAGGGACGCGCATGACTTGGACAGTTGGCGTCATTGCTTAGAACTCGAGAAGACAGTCGACACTAGACAGTCGCTCTCATTGATACACTATGCACTCGGCGCAGCGTAACGGTCGCGGCTCTTGCTCAGCAGCCTATTTTGGTTACGGAATTTTCGCGTCGCACCGGTCACTGTGTAAACCGATTCATGGAAAGGTTCAATCGAATAAGTCGATTAAATGAAAGGTGGATATCGATGATCATAAATTGTCTTCTGGTACACCTAATGATTGGCACACGCATGATTAATTGATTCATCAATTAATAATTCGCAAATATACCACAGCAAGTTTCTGTATGCTGCGTAGTTCCGTAATCTTTGTCGCGCGTTCCGTGCGTCCGCGCCCAGTAGGGTGTTTTGTTATCACTCCGCATCAAGTAGCAGGCACAAGTAGAAGCACAGGCATCAGCCCTAAACACGACGAGCTCTTATCGTCTAGTTGTTACTGATCGTTCAGGAAACGTTTTGCAAGCGACGCGGTTGGTATCTGCAAGCGATCTCGATCGCCGAGAAAACAAATTGAACGGGCCCTGCAACACTTTTCCACGTAACCATCGAATATCATCATTAAATTAGTTTATTGCTTCATGAATCTACTGACGAAAAATTTTTAGAATCCTTCAAGTACGAGCGGAGTTACAGAGATTTGTTGCACGCTGTAATTGCTTTCTGCTTTCTCTCTAATCCCGACGAGCGCGCTCGAAAGCTAAGCAGGGAAGGACGGCAAGCGGGAAAGAAGTTATGTTTCGCGCGCAACATGAGTAGACCATTTTCTTATTTTTTATTAGCGTTAGCTACACTGACCTATCCGAGCCAGTTTCGCGTGGCTCCTCAAGAGCCGTGCTGGCGCATCGGAGTCGGCACATCCCGCGCACTCCGCCGCTGCCGCGCGCGGTTCACTGCCGCCGGTCTGCGCTTTCCAGAGGAGTGACGTCGTATCCGAGGTAGACGTACTGGCGCCGGCGCGCGCGCAGCTATTCGCCTTCGCTGTGCAGTCGCCGTCTGACACTGCGCTGGAGCAGCTTGATAGCGCCTCTGACTGGCGTTTGCCAGTGTGGATTAGCCATAGAGAAGGAGAGCTCAAATGCTGCTTTACTCATCGGGTGCTGAAGTAGTTGCCTGGCAAAATAAATATACATGTGCCACATAATATGTATACTGTAACGACGCGGGATCGACGATCAAAAGGAGACGACCAACAAATACGCTTTATCAGTAGCTGAAATGACAACAACGTCTTCTTCGTCCTTGCACTGGGCCAGTGTCCTCGCGCTGCTTCATTGTCGACGCTACTGGCACATACGCGCGGCATTATTCCCCCTTTAAAAAAAACATCGTCCCGATGATGAAAGCCCAGAAAACAGGGTAAAAAACACTGCGCAGTTAGTCACTGAAAGTATGGCTTCATCCGAAGCACGTGGACGATTTCTGGTGAATGTCTTCGGCGTTTGGAACACTGAAGGCCGCCCGGAACAACCTCGTAATTGACGTCACTGATGCGTCGGAGGACTTCGTAAGGCCCGAAGTATCTCCGCAACAGCTTTTCAGAGAGTCCCACGACGAATAGGTGTCCAAACCCACACTTTGTCGCCCACGTTGTATGTGACGGGTCTGTGCCGGAGATTGTAGTGCCTGGCGTCATAGTCCTGTTGTTCGGTGATTCGCAACCGGGCAAGTTGCCGAGCTTCTTCTGCTCGCTGCGTAAATTCTTCAGCGTCCGTCTCTGTGCCATCATTTTCATGAGGGAGCATCGCGTCTAACGTAGTTGTAACTTCACGGCCGTAAACGAGACTGAAGGGTGTCTTCCGAGTGGTCTCCTGACGAGCCGTGTTATACGCGAATGTGACGTAGGGTAGGATGTCGTCCCAGTTCTTGTGCTCTACATCTACGTACATGCTTATCATGTCAGCCAGGGTCCTGTTGAGACGTTCGGTTAACCCGTTGGTCTGTGGATGATACGCCGTTGTCTTCCTGTGGGCGGTACCACTTAGTCGCAGAACGGTGTCCAAAAGCTCGGCCATGAACGCGGTACCTCTGTCAGTGATAATAACTGCGGGAGCACCGTGCCTTAAAACGATGGCTTCGATAAAAAATCGCGCCACTTCAGCCGCTGTTGCCCGTCGCAGAGCTCCTGTCTCGGCGTATCGGGTGAGGTAATCGGTGGCGACGATTATCCATCTATTTCCAGTAGACGTGGGGAAGGGGCCCAGAAAATCCATGCCGATTTGTGCAAATGGCGTCGTCGGCACATGAATAGGTTGCAACAGGCCGGCTGGCTTGATGGATGGCGGCTTGCGGCGCTGGCAATCTAGACATGTCTGCACGTAAGTTTTCACGACCGTGGCAAGTTTCGGCCAGAAATAGTTCTGCCTAATCCTTGCCAATGTCCGAGTGTAGCCCAAGTGACCAGCGGTCGGCTCGTTGTGGCAGGCGTGCAGGACCTCACGTCGGAGCGATGAGGGAACGACGAGTAAGTAGCTGCTGCCACGAGGTGAAAAGTTCTTTTTGTAAAGAACGTCGTTGCGCAAGCAGTACGACGCCAGCCCCCTTGCAAATAATTTCGGCACGCTATTGGTTCGTCCTTCAAGGTAATGAATGAGCGGCAGCAGTTCAGCGTCGTCCCGCTGCTGTCGTGAAAAAGCGGCAGTGTCCACGACTCCCAAAAAGGCCGTGTCGTCGTCGTCTTGGTCTGCTGTTTCAACGGGAGACCGAGAAAGACAGTCGGCATCGGCGTGTCGTCTTCCCGATTTGTAGGCAACAGTGAAGTCGAACTCTTGGAGCCGAAGACTCCAGCGTGCGAGACGGCCGGATGGATCTTTCAAATTAATTAACCAGCAGAGCGAATGGTGATCGCTGATAACGGTGAACGAGCGACCGTACAAATACGGGCGAAATTTGAGGACTGCCCATACCATTGCGAGGCATTCTTTCTCGGTCGTAGTGTAGTTGGCTTCTGTTCGGGACAGCGTCCTACTGGCGTAAGCGATCACCTTTTCGCTGCGTCCTGCCACTGTACGAGTACTGCTCCAAGGCCCACATTACTAGCGTCTGTGTGCAATATCGTTGGCGCGTCTTCATCGAAGTGGGCGAGCACGGGAGGCGTTTGCATGCGTTGGCGAAGCTCGTCAAATGCCCGTTGCTGGTCTTTGCCCCATGCGAATGGGATATCTTCCCTGGTAAGCTGGGTCAATGGCCATGCGATGCGCGAAAAATTCGCAATAAATCGCCGGTAATAGGCACAAAGTCCCAAAAAACGTCGCACTGATTTTTTGTCCGATGGGGTCGGGAAATTCGCCACGGCAGCAACTTTATCCGGATCGGGCCGGATTCCTTGGCTGCTGACGACGTGACCTAGGAATTGAAGTTCGTGAAAGCCAAAGTGGCATTTTTCGGGTTTCAATGTCAGACCGGCCGAGCTTATTGCGTCAAAAACTGTTTCCAGTCTTCTTAAGTGCTCCTCGAACGTTGCAGAAAAGACAATCACGTCATCGAGGTACACCAGGCAGGTTTGCCACTTAAGTCCCGATAGCACAGTGTCCATTAGACGCTGAAACGTTGCTGGCGCCGAACACAAACCGAAGGGAAGCACCTGAAATTCATAAAGTCCGTCGGGCGTGACAAAGGCGGTCTTTTCACGGTCTCTCTCATCCACCTCAATTTGCCAGTAGCCGCTTTTTAAATCCATTGACGAAAAGTAACGGGCGTTTCGTAGTCTATCCAGGGAATCATCAATACGCGGCAGAGGATAAACATCCTTCTTTGTGATCTGGTTGAGCTTCCTGTAGTCGGACGCAGAAACGCAAACTGCCGTCCTTCTTTTTCACTAGTACTACAGGCGATGCCCAAGGACTGTTAGACGGCCGAATGACGCCATCTTCCAGCATCGTTTTCACCTGTTTTTTGAATTGCCTCACGCTCCTTTGGGGCAACGCGATAAGGATTTTGCCGGATGGGTCGGGCATCGGAGTCTGTGATGATGCGGTGTTTCGTGAGCGGTGTTTGACCAACTCTGGAAGTGGATGAGAAGCAGCCGTGAAACTTGTGGATCAGCGCAAGAAGGCGGTCTCGCTCGATGGCCGATAATGTCGGGCTAACGTCAACAGGTGCCGGTGTATTGATAGTAGACGGTGCCACCTTCTCCGCCAGATGGCAATCTTCGATTTGCGCAAGTTCATCGAAATAGGCAATGGCAGTGCCACTAACGATGTGTCGGCGTTCCTTGTTGAAATTCGTCAACAAGAGTTCAGCGCATCCATCGCTGATATTGATGACGGCCCTGGCAATAGAAATGCCGCAAGTGAATGTTAGCTCACTGATGTGTTCAGCGACGCTAGTGGCGCTCTGCAGGCTGTCGCAGCGCACGGGTACAAGGGAGCAACTGCGTGGCAGTAGTATAACGTCGTCACCGGCGATACGCAAACGAGGTCGCTGGTTTTCCTCATCGTTAGCTGTGCCCGAGTGTGAAGCAAATGTTTACGCTCTTGTCGCGGATGTTAATCACAGCCCCGTATTCGCGCAAGAAAATCCAATTCCTAATATGAGCTCTTTACAGCATTCACGAAGAATCACAAGGGTGGCGACGAAGGTTGAACCCGCGATGATGAGTCGGGCCGTGCACTTTCCAACAGGTGTCATCAACTGACCTCCGGCAGTTCTGATATTGGGCCCGTGCCATGGTGTCTTTACTTTCCTTAATCTGTCGGCTAGTTGTAGGCTGATGATCGAAAAGTGGGAGCCAGTGTCAACAAGAGCCGTCACTTGATGGCCGTCAATGTGAATGACAGGTCAGCGCTGACCACTTCGCTTACATCGGCAGGTGTCGTATTCGTCGTATTCGTCGCAGTCGCCGTAGTCGTCGTTGTAATCGCAGTCTTTGGCGTCGGTGTCTTTGAGTTGGCGTTCGTCTGTAGTGGGGGCTGTTCGGAAATTTCGACGATTGGCAACCCCACCCCCGGAGGTCGCTGCGTCTAGTTTCCCCGTCGCGGGCTAGGGACCTGCCTCTGGTGACGTCGGCAAAACTGCGACGATTCGGTGAATTATACCGTGCAGGAGATGGAGAACGTGATCGGGGCGTGGTGAGATTTTGCGGCGGAAGACTCAGAGGAGCGTCGTTGTGCGTGCGCCGACCGTCATGCGTAGCGTAATCGGGGGTGGGGAGGAAATCTTGAGTATTGAGCCTCGCGATAACGGCAAACTCGATAGACGTGCCCTTGCTTCGCCACAATGAAAGCACACCGGTCGACGGTCAGCGGTACGCCACAAATCGGTTTTCCGGCGCTGGTAGTTCAGTGGGGATTCTCCGTTGAACCACGTTGTGGCGTTCGGGTGTCGACCGTACGGCATTCTGCGTGTCGGCGAGATCGGCAAGGTTGGTGGTGATGAGACAGGCTGCGTTTGCAGGGTAGGCGGTGGCCTAGTCGGAGTCGGCGGCGTCGGAGGTGCGATGACTGGACATCGGACAGCATCAGCGTAAGTAAGATGCCGTTGTACATCACCATATCCTGGCGAAGAAAGAGCTTGACGGACCTCTTCCCGGACGACATCAGCGACAAGAGATAATGCCGGCGTCGGTTCTGTTGGTGGAATCAAACCGAGCTGCCGAAGCTCCTCTCGCAGAATCTCCCGGATGACTTCACGCAGAGGCTTGTCGTGACTCAAAGTCATGGCTGAGGTACTCGCTACCGAGTTTATCATGTGTTCATGCTGGCGGTATCGCTGCTGTAAGGCCCGTTCGATCGCTGTGCCCTCTTTAGTGAATTCAGCGACTGTTGTCGGTGGATTTCTGACAAGCCCGGCAAACAACTGCTCTTTCACTCCTCGCATGAGATACCGCAACTTCCTTTCTTCTGGCATCTCAGGGTCTGCCCTACGGAAAAGACGGGCCATGTCTTCAGCGAACATAGCAACGCTCTCGTTCGGTTTCTGGATGCGAGATTCCAGGAGACGTTGCGCATTCTCCCTCCTGTCGACACTGGTAAGTGTCGAGCAGCTGGGTGCGGAAGTCGTCCCACGTAGCCAAACTCCTCTCCCGGTTTATGTACCACGTCTGAGCATTGTCCTTGAGGTAGAAATAGACGTTCGAAAGCTTGTCGTCTGAGGTGGTCCATTGATTGTATTTCGCACAGCGTTCGAACTGGTCCAGCCAATCGTGGGCGTCTTCATAGGCTTCACCATGAAAACACTCAGGAATCATAGGATTCTGCAGTGTCACGTGCGATGGAGCTGCAGTGGCCATGGTGCTTGAAGGACGATTGCTGGAACCTTCTGGCAGGGGATTGAGCTCGGGCGCCAGGCCTAGCCGACGGCGACTGAAACGGTGGACCGGTGTTTCGACGCGCGGTGGTGATTCCGGGCTCGATCGTCGGCTCCGCGAAGGCGTGCCAAGCATGAAGCTTACCCAGCACCTCCACCAGTGTAACGACGCGGGATCGACGATCAAAAGGAGAACGACCAACAAATACGCTTTATCAGTAGCTGAAATGACAACAACGTCTTCTTCGTCCTTGCACTGAGGCCAGCGTCCTCGCGCTGCTTCATTGTCGACGCTACTGGCACATACGCGCGGCAATACCATGTGTGTGTCATTGGAGCAGTAGCAAGCATGATAATCAAGCTAATCCTACATATTAAGGAAAGCTAAGAGCAATCTGCTGAACCTTTGCTAACGCTACGTTATCCGGGCATAGCCAAGCTAAGCAACTGCTACATTTTTTTTTTATTCGAACGCACGGCTCACTTTCAGATTGATCGCGAACGCATGAGCGGGCACGTGGAGGTCTCGGTAACTGTGCACCTCACGATGCGCAAATCAGCCAATGGCCGTGAATTTGGCTATTAGCATCAATTGGAGTAAGAAGAAGGAGCGATTTCTAGCTGACTTCGAGAAGTAATTGTAAATACCAGGCCGCGTACTGCGCTATAAGTTTTGGCTCGCCTGTTCTCAGAATCCTCAGCTACCGATCGGCGGCGTTTTCTGACCATGCTGAATAAGTGTTGCAGGGCCCCTTTAAAGGCCGTTCCACATGTATGAAATCTGAGTAAACAGCGGAGATGGCCAGCAAGCGTCACCACTTGGCGAACGAAGATTGAGTTCTTGCTTCATCTTTCTCCATCATACTTTTCTTATTTCTTGTTTCTAATATATTACTTGGGGTTTTACGTGCCGAAACCCCGAGGTGATTATGAGGCACGCCGTAGAGGAGGGCTCCGGAAATTTGGACCATGTGGGGTTCTTTTGCGTGCACTAATATGGCACGTGTACACCGGACTCTCGCATTACGCCTCCATCGAAATGCGACCGCCGCTGCCAGGATCGAACCCGCGACGTTCCGGTGAGTAGCAGAGCACCGTAACCGGTACACTACCAGCGGCGAACTCTTTCTTCTCTCTGCCATCTTCCTTTCTTTTTTCTTTTCAGTTTTGCACTCTCTCCTCCTTTCCCCCCTATAACCTTTGCATAACTCCTCCTCACCCTCACTTCTATTTCCCACCCATTGCAATGCTGCATTGTACATGGCTACGCTATGGCTTATCCTCTCGCCTCATTCTTTTCCTCCTCCTTTACCTCCTTCTCACCCTTACAACAGTGATCCTCACAGTCTCGTTTCTTTGCAATCTCCTCGCTAAGCTATACCATACAAGGCCATGCCATGCTGTACCCTCTCCTCTCCTTTCCTTCTTTTCACCTTCAGATCACTCCTCCTGACTCCCCTTCCCTTTCCCACCCTCTTGTTATACAATATTGTGAATGGCTACGCTAGCTAGCACCTCCTAGGAACATAGCAGCTTCCTCTGGCGCATGCCTGCCGAGTTTTCTGAAACGACGTCCGCTCAACCTCAAGCTTAGGTGCTAAAAGGAGATGCTGTGTGTACGCTCAGTGGTCAAGACGAATTAAAAAGACTGCGGTTGAACCAATGCATAGCGGCGGCCGCAGGTGGTGGCGCCGTTCCGGGTCTTGCTTGATTTTTCGCACATATGCGCGTGTGACGAGGCAAAATAGAAAACGCCGCCACCATAAAAAGAGGTGCGTAATTTATGTTGCCGCCTTGGTTTTAAGCCTTCAGTAAATCTATCAAATAAACCAAATTTTCTTGGTAGTGCTGGGTTTCGAACCAAGGCACCCGCGCTCGGAAGACAAGTGCCTTAACCACTGGACTAAAATACGCTTTCTCTTGCTTTTTTATTTGCCGGTCCTCGACATGTACAATAGCACAAATTTCATGAGAATAGAAGATACACAAACAAAATAGAAACTGGTGGCCGTCCGTAATTATTACGTGACTTTGGCATCTTGAAATTCTTCGGGCGTTCTAAGGTATCCGACGTTGGCCATCTACAATCAACCGCTACGCCTGCAAGTCGCTTAGGTTACACCAATGAGGTTAATATAACCGCCTTGAACGACTCGTAAAGGCGATTATGCCTGGGCTTTTCATTCATTCATTCGATCGTTCATTCGTTCAATAATGCATTGTTATGGCTATCGGAACTTCTTTTGGTAAATCCTGCGCTTAGTTTGGGGATGATTTCGTGGCAGACATTTAATCGGCACCATTCCAAACATTATCCTCATCTCGTAGTCGATCGCTTAAAGGATAAAACGGAAATTGAAGTTGCTTTTCTGTAGTGCATTTGATTGCACAGGCCATAAGTAAATCCATTTTACACAGGCGCCGAAGCCTTAGATATAGCGAGACCTTTCACGGAGGCTTTGCAGGATCACTTAAGCGAGCTGTGCCTCTTTACATTTGGCTCCATGGACAGTGCTCGAACGGCTGTCATGCTGGTTCTGTCTTTACAAAGGCACACTTTCCTGACTTGTTTAGCGCAAAGTCATTGTGTTAACTCGAAGCCACTGCTCGAGTGTCCAGACAGGAGCACTAGCCAACTCGGTGATGTTGCGTGCAGGGAATTTTCACTTTATCGTGGAAATTCAAGCTGTCAGGATGGAAGGAAAAAAGGGATCTTTGAGATATTGCAAGAAATTTTAGCAAGGTTGAAGTTCGCTTGTGATGACTAAAACATAGCGGTTACAGTGCGCTTTCGGCATCTGTAAGCGTTTCTGGCGCGTGCGGTACCCAAAAGCGTAGGCCTTGAAATTCGTGTCAGATAATTATGTGAAGTGATTTCTAGTTCACTTCGGATGTTCTCGTTTCTAGTTTATAGAACTTTCTATTGTTTTTAATTCACTTTGGGGAATCGAAACCCACGTAAACACTTGAGAAATGATGCCACGCTTTGGGCTGTGCAGGCGGGCAAGACGTAGTCATGATTTTAACGATCGTAAACGGGTCGCACAAATATCTATCTATCTATCTATCTATCTATCTATCTATCTATCTATCTATCTATCTAT
Source organism: Rhipicephalus sanguineus (assembly GCF_013339695.2). Classification (NCBI taxonomy): domain Eukaryota; kingdom Metazoa; phylum Arthropoda; class Arachnida; order Ixodida; family Ixodidae; genus Rhipicephalus; species Rhipicephalus sanguineus. The sequence goes on from NC_051185.1 coordinate 60,705,516, forward strand.
CTATCTATCTATCTATCTATCTATCTATCTATCTATCGATATATACATATATATATATATATATATATATATATATATATATATATATATATATATATATATATATATATATATATATATATATATATATATATATATATATATATATATATGTATGTATGTATACCTTGAAGGATACATTTACAGTAAAACCTCGGTGATACGATCGCGGCTCGGACGAATTTCGGGGGATACGAATTTTGCTGTGGTCCCGGCCAAGGCCCATTAACCTGCAATGTATTGTTATACGGTTGTTGCGAATTGATTTGCACCCCGCGACGTTTGATACGAACGTACGCTGGCGCACAGGTACGAACAGGTGCCGCCCGCGCTGTCGCGGAAGACGCGGCAGTCACGCGAGAGCGCGGTGCGTCGGTGCGGGGCCATCAGCGGTGCGTCGTTGTCTCCGAGATAGTGCGCGCGAATGTCGGAGGCCTTTATGCGCCTTCGCGTTTAGATTACAGATGACGTTGACGTCGCGCTTTTTTTCGACGCGTTGACGCGTGCTCCTGTGCTCGAGGCAGCAGCGTCTTTGTAATGCGTTAACACGTGCCTGCCACGTCGATGCAAGCCACGTCCCCGAAATCAGACGTTCTATGAAACAAGACTGAAACTTTGGCTGCGGGTCCGTCATGAAGTCCCATGAAACGTGGACGAAGACCCCAAGAGACGAAGCGGACGGTCTTGGCGAAGGAGCTTGGTCTCTATCGATCGTGTGCAAAGCGCTTCTTAAGTCACTTTCGCCGCAGTTATGGTGTCATGCAGAAAAGCGTAGTAAGAGTCGGAAGGGGCTACTAGCGGTCACGGGGCACAACACATCTGGTTCATTATTTACACACGCGCGCATGCACCGTACATTTACGAGCACAAGTTTGATCGTTTACGTCTAAAAACTTTACTGGCAATCATTCAGAGCTGTTCATGACGTTGCTGCAGCCCTGAGAAACACTAAATCAAAACGCATGCCAACTTTCTTTTGTCGCATACTAATTTTCCATGTTCGCTGGTGATACGAATTTCAGATGATACGAATATTTTTGGTAACCCCGCGAGATTCGTATCACCGAGGTTTTACTGTATCTATATATCCTTTAAGGTATATATATATACACTTTAAGGAGTGGTTGCGCCCCGCCACAGTGGTCTAGTGGTTATGGAGCTCGACTGCTGACCCGAAGGTCGCGGGATCGAATCCCGGCCGCGGCGGCTGCATTTTCGATGGAGGCAAGAATGTTTGAGGCCCATGTACTTAGATTTAGGTGCACGTTAAAGAACCCCAGGTGGTCGAAATTTCCGGAGCCCTCCACTACCTAGCCTCTCATAATTATATCATGGTTTTGGGACGTTAAACCCCAGGGAAAAAAGAGAAGATGGAGTGGTTGCCTTTGGTTGCCGCATAAATATGAGAGGTAGCACTTCATGAAAACTTCATTTATTACACCGTCGTAACAAATGAAGTTTTCTTGAAGTACCACCTCTCATATATATATATATATATATATATATATATATATATATATATATATTTATTTATTTATATTGCCACGACCGCTTCTTGTTTTATTGTGATGTATTCGGATCTGACTCGCAAGGACGGTTAGCCACGTTCGACGCTGACGGCGCCGCAGTGTTCGAGAAGCTTCGCGATTGTAGTAAATCATTTTGTTAGCATTGCGCGCAGGACGCGAGTAGTCAAGACTATTCCGGAGCTTGCGCAAACAGTGATAAGGCTGGAAAGTTCAATGCGTGATGGATAAAAGACGGCGCGTACCAGCCATGATCAGGTTTTGATGGCCGATGCTTTGTTCGCCGCTATCAGGATGCAGTGTGTATTGCTGCAGGTTGACTATAAAAAATAAAAAGTTCCATCTTGGACACGCCGACTGCTACCTTCGTCCACGTCATGACCACTTGACTATATATATATATATATATATATATATATATATATATATATATATATATATATATATATATATATATATATATATATATATATATATATATATATATACGTGCGAATGTTTTCTTTGCTGCCATTGTGCACGGAAATATACTGGGATTTTTCGCGGAGTATGCATGGAAAATTGTGCGATATGCGGACCAAGCGACGATGTAACGTGATGACGTCATAATGACGCCACAAATTTTGGTTATCTCTGGCGTCAAAGAGATGATGGTCTTTTGGATCACTCATGTTGACGCCAAGAACGCAGGAGGCCGGTCAATGTTCGCGTTTGATGATACATCTAAGGCTTTCACCTGCATATTTTTTTTTTTACTGACGCGGTTTGCACCGATACGTCGAAGGAACATATGTAAGAAATGTTTTCACTGTGTGTTCCCTTGCCAAGGCTTCTTGCGCGGTGGAATGCATGCGCTGTGCGATGGAAGAGAAGGGAGGCGCTTGACTTCGACAGTTGGCGTCATTACTTGGAACTCGAGAAGACAGTCGACACTAGACAGTCGCTCCCATTGATACACTATGCACTCGCCGCAGCATAACTGTCGCGGCTCTTGCTAAGCAGCCTATATTGGTTCCGGAATTTTCGCGTCACACTGGTCACTCTGTAAACCGATTGATGGAAAGGTTTATTCGAATAAGTCGATTGAATGAAAGGTGGACATCGACGATGATAGTAAACTGTTTTCTGGCACACTTAATGATTGGTACAGGCATGATTAATCGAATAATAATTCGCAAGTATTACCACCGCAAGTTTCTGTATGCAGCGTAGTTCCGTATTCTCTTTCGCGCGTGCCGTGCGTCCGCGCCCAGTACGGTGTTTTTGTTACCACTGCGCATGAAGTACTAGGCACGCGTAGCAGCAGAGGCATCGACGCTAAACACGACGAGCACTTATCTTCTAGTTGTTAGTGATCGTACAGGAAACATTTTGCAACCGACGCGGTTGGCATCTGCAAGGGATCTCGATCGCCGAGAAAAAAATTAAACGGGCCCTGAAACACGTTTCGAAGTAACCATCGAATATCATCATTAAATGAATTAATGCTTCATGAATCTACCGACGAAAAATCTTTAGAACCCTCCAAGTATACGAGCGGTGTTACAGACTTTTTTGCACGCTGTAATTGTTTTCTGCTTTGTCTCTGGTCCCGACTAGCCCGCTTGAAAGCTAAGCAGGGAAGCATGGCAAGGAGGAAAGAAGGTATGTTTCGCGCGCGATATGACATCATTTTCTTTTTTTTTTTTTGTAGCGTTAGCTACAGTGGCCTAGCCGAGCCAGTTCTGCGTAGCGCCTCAAGAACCGTGCTGCGCCGCTGCCGCCGCTCCGCGCTTTCCAGAGGAGCGACGTCGTAGCCGAGGCAGCCGTAATGGCGCCTGCGCGCGCGCAGCTATTCGCCGTCGTTGTGCAGTCGCCGTCTGAGACTGCGCTGGAGCAGCTTGATAGCGCCTCTGACTGGCGTTTGCCAGTGTGGATCAGCCATAGAGAAGGAGAGCTCAAATGCTGCTTTACTCATCGGATCCCGACGTAGTTGCCAGGAAAAACAAATATACATGTGCCATATATTATGTATACCATGTGTGTGTCATTGGAGCGGCGGCAAGCATGATGATCAAGCTAATCCTACACAATCAGGAAAGCTAAGAACAATCTGCTGAACCTTTGATAACGCTACGTTATCCGGGCATAGCCGAGCTAAGCAACTGCAACATTTTTTTTTTATTCGAACGCAAGGCTCACTTTCAGATTGATCGCGAACGCATGAGCGGGCACGTGGAGGCCTCGGTAACTGTGCAGCTAACGATGCGCAAATCAGCCAATGGCCGTGAATTTGGCTATTAGCAGCAATTGGAGTAAGAAGAAGGAGCGATTTCTAGCTGACTTCGAGAAGTAATTGTAAATTCCAGGCCGCGTACTGCGCTATAATTTTTGGCTCGCCTGTTCTAAGTATACTCAACTACCGATCGGCAGCGTTTTCTCACCATGCTGAATAGGTGTTGCAGGGCCACATTAAAGGCAGTTGCACGTGTGTGAAATCTGAGTAAACAACGGAGCTGGCATGCAAGCGTCACCACTTGGCGAACGCAGATTGAGTTCTTGCTTCGTCTTTCTCCATTACACTTTGCTTATTTCTTGTTTCTAATATAATACTTGGGGTTATGAGGGGTTATGAAACACCGATGTGATTATGAGGCACGCCGTAGAGGAGGGCTCCAGAAATTTGGACCATCTGGGGTTCTTTAGCGTGCACTAACATGGCACAGTACACGGGACTGGCATTTAGCCTCCATCGAAATGCGAACCCCGCTGTCAGGATCGAACCCGCGACGTTCGTGTGAGCACCCGAGCGCCGTAACCCGCACAGTACCGCGACGTACACTTTCATCTTTCTTTGTTTTTTTTCTTTGAGTTTCTCACTCTCTCTTCATTTCCGCCTCTAACCCTTGCATCACTACTTCTCACCCTAACTTCTATTTCCCACCTCTTGCAATGCTATATTGTACATGGTTATGCTATAGCATATCCTCTCCCCTCATTCTTTTTCTCCTCCTTTTCCTCCTTCTCACCCGTACTATTATGTTCCTCACAGTCTCTTCTATTTGCAATCTCCTCGCTAAGCTATACCATACAAGGCTATGTCATGCTTTGCCCTCTCCTTTTCTTCTTCTCACCTTCACATCACTCCTCCTGAACCCCATTCCCTTTCCCACCCTCTCGCTATACTATACTGTGCATGGCTACGCTATGCTAGCAGCTCCTAGGAACATACCAGCTTCCTCTGGCATATATGCCTGCCGAGTTTTCTGTAACGACGGCCGCTCAACCTCAAGAATAAACAGCTTAGGTGTTAAAACGAGATTGACTCGTTTTAACACCAACGAAAAAGACTGTGGTTGAACCAATGCATAACGGAGACCGCAAGTCGTGACGCCGTTCCGGGTCTTGCTCGATTTTTCGCACATATGCGCGTGTGATGTGGCAAAATAGAAAACGCCGCTACCGTAAAAGGAGGTGCCATAGTTCATGTTGCCGCCTTGGTTTTAAGCATTAAGTAAATATCAAATGAACCAAATTTTCTGGGTAGTGCTGGGTTTCGAACCAAGGTACCCGCGCTCGGAAGACAAGTGCCTTAACCGCTGGACTAAAATACGCTTTCTCTTGCTTTTTATTATTGCCGCTCCTCGACATGTACAATAGCACAAATTTCATGAGAACAGAGGATACGCAAACAAAATAGAAACTGGTGGCCGTCCGCTATTATGGCGTGACTTTGACATCTTGAAATTCCTTGAGAGTTCTAAGGTATTCGACGTTGGCCATCTACAATCAACCCCTACGCCTGCAAATCGCTTAGGTTACACCAATGAGGTTAAAGAAACCTCCTTGAACGACTCCCAAAGGCGATTCTGCCTGGGCTTTTCATTAATTCATTCCTTCATTCTTTTATTCATTCATTCGTACGATCGTTCATTCATTCATTCGATTGTTCATTCGTTGTTATGGCTATCGGAACTTCTTTTGGTAAATTCTGCCCTTGGTTTGGGGATGCTTTCGTGGCAGACATTTAACCGGCACCATTCCAAACATTATCCTCATGTTGTAGTCCTTCGCTTAAAGGATAAAATGGAAATGTAAGTTGCTTTTCTGTAGTGCATTTGATTGCGCAGGTCATAAGTAAATCTACTTTACACAGGAACCGAACTGTTAGATATACCTAGACCTTTCACGCAGGTTTTGCAGGATCACTTAAGTGAGCTGTGCCTGTTTTCATTTGGCTTTATGGACAATGCCACCCTGCGGTTCATCTTTTTCTTTGCAAAGGCACGCTTTCCTGACTTGTTTAGCGAAAAATCATTGTGTTAACTCGAAGCCACATGCTCGAGTGTGCAGACAGGAGCAGTAGGCAAATGTGTGATGTTCCGCGCAGGGAATTTTCCCTCTATCGTGGAAATTCGATTGGATGGAAGGGAACCTTTGAGATATTGCAAGAAATTTAAGCAAGGCTGAAGTTCTCTTGGGATGAGCAGAACATAACGGTCACAGTGGGCTTTCGACTTCTGCAAGCGTTTCTGGCGCGTGCAGTACCCAAAAGCATAGCCCTTGAAATTCGTGTCTGGTAATTATGTGGAACGATTTCTAGTTCACTTCGAATGTTCTCGTTTCTAGTTTATAGTTCTATTGTTTAATTCACTTTGGGGACTCGAAACCCACGTAAACACTTGAGAAATCATGCCCCGCTTTGTGTTGTGCAGGCGGGAAGGCGGTAGTCATGATCTTAACAGTCGTAAAGGGGTCACACAAATATCTATCTATCTATCTATCTATCTATCTATCTATCTATCTATCTATCTATCTATCTATCTATCTATCTATCTATCTATCTATCTATCTATCTATCTATCTATCTATCTATCTATCGCTCTCTCTCTCTCTCTCTCTCTCTCTCTATATATATATATATATATATATATATATATATATATATCAACTGTGCCTGGCAAATTTTCGACAATCTCCGATCATGCTGAAAAAAATGAATGCGAGATGTAGTTATTAAGGCGCTATATTTTGGGAAAAAGTTTCAGTTGCCTAGAGGGCGCTTCGTACTTTGGGCACGGAAGTGAAACTGCGTCGCACTTAATAATTTATATAAAATTACTGGTTTGAGCAATTACTCCAAAATGAATTTTTCCTTTATCTCAAGGCGCTGATCCTTCATGGCAATGGTGCTTTATGCACTTTTTCACTATTTTTGGCCTAGTCGAAAAATTGCAAAATGCTGCATGTTTAGCGCTTTCTAGAAAAAGCACATATTTTTTCGGGAGCAATATATTCACATCGCGAAACGATTCGGCCGCGGACGGCATGTTCTTCGCAATGCTAACGCGAGCTATTTATATACACCATTTGCCGGTGGCAGTACTAAGAGATCGATGTTACAGCGTGTTTTCGTTTTCACTAGCGAGATGGCGCGAAGGGCTCGAAGAGCGCGCTTTAAAAGTCGCCGCCGTTGCGACAAGCGCCCGCCTCTGCAGGGCATGGTCACTCGTGCGTGCGCTTATCTCGTGATCGCGGTGGCTCGTACGTCTTGCGTTGAGAGCACGAATGTCACTTGGCTCAGTGCAGCGGCCGCTTTTGCGAAAGGAGCGCGGTGCTCACGCAGAAATAAGTTACAAATGTGACAGTTCGCTCTCATTCTGTGTATGTTCGTTCCGTGCGTCCTTTCTGCTTGAGCAGCGCGTTGCAAGTTTCGAGCTGCTTTGCCGTTCTTCGCGTGACATTACAACTTGTTGCTGTAGCATTCATTCCTTCGCCCTTGGGGCGAAAGAATGCAAAACAAACGCTCAACTGTGTCTATGAAGACACGTTTCACTTTCGTATTATACCGATTCCTATGACAGAGGGATCAGCCATGTTTTTTTATGATGTTTCAGGTAAAGGTCTATGCGTGATCGCTTGCCACTGGTTTGCATGATGAAATGACTTATCCTAGGTGTACATGTTCGAGATGATTCGATATCGTGCCCATAACTGACACCCAATTTGCCATTTCCGGACGCAATTTAACATTTTCATCCCCCATTTTCTTATGGCTATAGGGTGCTGAAAATCTTAAAAACCCGTGACCATTACCGGACGGGCTCCTGGTTCTGAGCCAAATGTTAGGAAGTGGATCGACGTGTTCTTGTAAGCGTAGTAGTTGTGTGCACATCGTAGCTTTACCAGGCACGACGGCTGCACTGGTGTTTAACGGGTAACTTATGGTCTGACGTAACGTCAGCAGTCTAGAGCACTGCACGGGCCCGGGCCGTCCGAAGCGTTTTCCGGTGGGCCCGGGCTGGGCTCGGGCTTGAAAGTGTGGGCCCGGGCCGGGCCCGGGCTTGAGGCTGCGGGCCGGGTCGGACTCGGACCCGCTCATTAAAAGGCGTAAGTCGGGCCTTCGAGCACACGCATGTTATGCATTCCAAGCTGAAGTGACACGTATATATATATATATATATATACATATATATATATATATATATATATATATATATATATATATATATATATATATATATATATATATATATATATATTAACAGCACTAACAATGGGCCAGATCACGGTTGTTCTCATGGGAGGCATAAAGATTTCGGTCTTTTATTCGAGGTTGACACATACGATAAATTTCATTTATATTCCTTGGTATTACGTGCCAAAACCACGATATGATTACGAGGCATCCCGTAGTGGCACCGGATCAATTTCGACCACCTCGAGTTCTCTAACGTGCACCTAAAGATAAGTATATACACGGGTGTTCTTGTATTTCGCCCCCACCAAATAGACCTTTTTCAAGCAATCCCAGAACCCCCTGCGGGCGCGCGAAGCACTTATGGGAAAAGTGTGTACGGCGAGCTCGCCGGCTGTTCCGTCGCTCGCTGCTCGTTGGCGCCGTAGGAGCACCAGACGAAAAAAAACGCGTCACCGCTGGTTGACTATTATTAAATCCTAAATACTACACATGTCTGAACGCACCTGCAGGTATCTCTACGCTTGAAATGCGAAAGGAATGATGCAGTCAGTGTGGGTATTACCGAGCAGATGTATGCCGGATGTAGCAGTTAAGCGGCATGCGAGTGCCGATACATGCAGTCAAAACGTGCTTTCGTGAGCGACGTGAGCTAAAAAACCGAATTCGTATTAATTCAATAATTACTTTTTCACAAGCCGCTATGGCATTTAATGCCATAGCGGCTCGTGATCGGGTTTAACCAAACTGTAGAGAGGTGTTACAGTGTTCAGGTATACAGATGATCATTTGATTTTAATTGACAAGTCACGCGCTGCACAAAGAAGTGAGCACATTCTAAACGTGTTTAAAGAAAACCGGATGGGACTAGAATTCATTTGCGAGATGCCTTGCTCTGATAATTTGCAGTTTCTTGATGCATGCTTTTAAGTTTCACTGCGGAGCATGTTAGCGGGCAGTAGAGCCCGCGTTCAGCGAAATCGGTGTTTAATTTCGCGTCGGTACATTCGAATATTGTTAAACGAGGAATTGTGATGTCATGATTACGCACGGCATTGAAAAAAAAAAGAAAAAAACTTGCGCACATAATATGAGCAGTAGTTTCCAGCTGCAAAGTGATCAAAGAGGCGGGATATCCTGCGTATCGTTGTATCGGTTTGCGAAAATCTGTTCGCATGGCAAAGAAAGATTAACACGGACGTCCTGCATCCGTAAATAATGAAGAAACTAGAAATATTGCGGTTATTTCATACATGTATAAGAAGTCGCATGGCCTGAAGAACGTAGGGAAGCGATGTCGGGGTCATGGTTCTGTTTGCCGCCCCAAATAAGCTTAGTCGCATTAAGGTCGCAGGGGTCTGCGGTGAGAAAACAAAAATGCGGTTAGAGGCATGCCAATTGTTTTGTAAATTGTGTAGGAGTTAACCGCAAATTTCTCTTTCTTGTGTCCACATGTACATCGGCCAGGCTGGTCGACGTATTAATACGCGACTCAGCGAGCATCGAAATTCATTGAATGGAGCCGTCTCATCTCGCATCGCTATGTCAGTCATGAAAATGTAATCCCATCTTCAAAAGCACAGTAATTTTGTATACCATCAACCTAATCAGACAACACGAGAAATTTCGGAGGCATATCATGTCACAAATAACGCCACACTTTGTGTCAGTCAACCTTCTCACTCGTTAAAAGACAAGGAATTCAACTTTATTAATCGACTGTAAGCACGCGCCTTGGTTGTTTGACTTCTGGTGCCTCTCTATGACACGCGCGACTCGCTCCCATTTTTGTATATATGCTTTTTTTTCACGCGTGCAATAAACTTTCAGTTGTGTGTGAGCGCTCGTTTCTGCATTTCCTTCCTTGTACTGCTCCTTTCCTTTTTCGCTCTAAGTATTATTTCAACCTGTAGTTATAGCACCAACAAAGGTTAGTAAGCACTTATAGTTCGTTACATATATGGTGCGAGCGACGCAATGAATGTATCTCATTTCCCCAAATGCCGACTACACTTTCTATATAGTGTACTCTTTAAATATCAGAACCTCACACTGTACTCTTCGACAGCGTCGATGGACGTTGATTTCAAATGCATCCGCGAATCATATATACCGCTCCTGCACTTCATAGGCAACCGAGTTGTATTTTTTTTTTATTTATGCCGTAAGGCGCACTGGCGCCAATAAAAAATAAATAAAAAGTGATGCTTCTGAGCCGCTCAACTAGTCCAACAGTGGGAAAGACGGAAATCGTCGAGAGGCTGTCGCAGCTAAACACTGAAGTTCGTGATTGAATTGCGCAGTAACATGTTCCACCTTGCCCCCCAAATTCACTGTGTCTAAGAAGTCCTCGCACGGCGCAAGCGGGGAGCTACAGCGCGAGGCCCGCGTGCTCGTCGAGGCGGCTGCTGCGGTGTACACACATTTCCCATGACCGCTTGCGCGCCCGTTGGTGGCGCTCGTGTGCTTGAAAAAGGTCTATTGCGGCCGCCGTGGCCGCGGGAATCGCACCCGCGTCCTAGGACTTAACAGCGAAACAGCTTAACCACTGAGCTACCACCGTGGGCAAAGCAACATTTCGATGCATGTACACACCGGATTTTCCGTCTGATCACCTGCTACAAAGCGCACGGCATCATTAATAATCATCATCAACAACTAATATACTCTAGCGGGCCCGGGTCGGGCCTAGTCATAAACAAGCGCGCCCTGGATTAGTTTAATAATGAACGCCCGGGTCCGGGCCGGGCCCGGGCTTGGAACGACGGGCCCGGGCCGGGCTCGGGCTGGGTACAGTCAAGTACGCCCGGGCCCGGGCCGGGCTCGGGCTGGGTTCGGTCATGTACGCCCGGGCCCGGGCCGGGCCCGCGCTTGGAACCACGGGCCCGGGCTGGGCTCGGGCTTCATAAAGCGGGCCCGGGCCGGGCCCGGGCCGTAAAATCCGGCCCGTGCAGTGCTCTAGTCAGTACTCACTTTATCGAAAGTGCATTTTAGAGTGCTATGATGTAAATATCATGCGTAACTTTCATCAGCCTATTCCTCTGGGCTCGAGGAACGCTTGAATATAGCTTGCCGAATCATAGGAATACAAATGTAATCTCTATTAGACTTCTATAAAAGCGGAGGCCACACTGCAATCACAATTGTCGTTAACCCGGCATGACGCCTTTATTATAGCAGTACATATGCAATGTTCATTGCAATGATATAAAATTGGATCGCCAGCACCGCAACCACAATTGACGTTGCACCAATATTAAGCATGTATAGGGTATTTTTCCAAAGCAGTTTCTAGGCCTGGCGTGGCTCCGGGGTAGAATACCTGACTGCCACGCGGAATGCTTGGGCTCAATTCCTGCTGGGATCCTGGTTTTCATTCTCTGCATTCCTGGGCTCAACGCAGTCGATGTCAGTCTTAACGCCTTTGTATTTAAACTACCAATGTCTGTTCTCTCCCTTGAACATATAAACTCTCAGTCACCTGTGGCGCATACGGACTTACCGTGTGTCTGTGGTATATGGGTATGTGCCAGAAGTGTCTGGAGGAAAGAGTTTGACGACGTACGCGACAGAATTTCCACGTTATTCATGTCATGGCCAGACAGTCATATTCGTCAAATCCATTTACCCTCCCTTGCCAATGTTTATCTGCATCAAGTTAGGGAGGCTATCACATTAGCACCCACACATCCGCTATGATAGATAGATAGATAGATAGATAGATAGATAGATAGATAGATAGATAGATAGATAGATAGATAGATAGATAGATAGATAGATAGATAGATAGATAGATAGATAGATAGATAGATAGATAGATAGATAGATAGATAGATAGATAGATAGATAGATAGGAGCGCTCAAAGTGCCTTGGTTTCGCTAAAAAATGCTTCGCATTTAAAACACGCTTGTTTCCGCAATCTTTCTTGTTGATCTTCCTTTTCTCTCGCATACCCAATTGGCGAGCCACAAAGACGCAATATTATCGCCTAGTTATGAAACGGACGTAAAAGGTCAGCAACTAAGAAAAAAAAATCAATTTCGCGCCTTGTAGTGCCAATGCCTGACGTCACTACAACTTCCGGGTGTAACGTCATATTTTTATTTAAGTTTTTTGCTTGCTGTAAGTTGTCCCCGCTATACGTAGATGGCGACAGTGGCAACGATCCGCCAATAATCTGACTCATGTGCTTCTACGGAAATTTCGCTACCAGTTTACATATACCTTCACTTGGCGATGGAGCAAACGAGAGCGATCAGGCGCGGAGCGAGTTGATCTGAAACAACCAGTCGAAAGCGTGGCATTCGACCCGTGAGAAATAGATTCGCCGATGTGGCGCATGAAATCCTGCTCCGGATAGACCAGTGAAAAACGCCATAAGTATTGTGTGTTTGTTTTTCCTAAGGCTAACGGGAAACGAGCTTTCGCGTAGTTAGAAGGTCCCGCCCTCTGTGACACTTGAACACTCCTTTGGCTCACCTGCGCCATTAGAAGCAGTGGCCCGTCTAAGGATTCGGATCGCCAGTCCATCATACCAGCGCAATTACGCCGAAGTAGGCGTTGGAGCGAGGAGTGCGCTGTACGATTGAAGAAAATAAGTGTCGGCACAGCACACATTTCCGCTCTGCGGGAGAAGTTACGGCAGTACATCCGCACAAGTTTACATCGATTAAAAACTACCCCTAAGAAAAACAAAGCTCACAGAGCTCTGATGCATTCGCCTTAGTCGACTCGGAGGCCAAAGCCATCTTATTCTTCTTTTTCTTGTCAGTCGATGCACTGAACCTTCCCTGCCGCCCTCCGAGATACTTCTGCACCTAACGTGGTTTTCCACTTATTGGAGGATCGGAGGCATTGCAAGCTTTGTGCAACTCATCTAGTTTTGCGCTACCTCCGTGATCGGCCCACCTTTGACCATCGACGACGCCATGGGCTGATATCATCCTGTGACGACAGGTTATGTGACGTCATGATGACATCACATTGACGTGACAAATCATGGCGATCTGTGACGTCATGATTGAGGGAACATACGTAGGAAATGTTTTCTCGGTGTGTGCGGTCGCCAAGGCTGGATGCGTGGATTTATGCTGCGATTATTAATAGTTTTGCGGGGTACTTTTCATCTAGTCCCTAGTCCCTACGCGGCGTAGGTGCGTGTTTTTTTGTCGCGCGTGCTGTGCGTCCGTGCGCGATAGAGCGTTTTTGTTATCACTGCTTATCAAGTAACAAGCATTGACTAGCCGCAGAGGCATCAGCGCAAAACACGATGAGCTCTTACCTTCTTAGCAGGGGTGTGCGGATATTCTAGTTTCGAATTAGAATCGAATAATATCTAATCAAATAATTCGATTGTACTTTGGAATAGCTAGTTTTCGAAGTTTTAAATGATTCAACAGGGCGAATATCGAAAACGCTACAAAGGCCAATAGTGCAACTTGGTTAGAATGGGGTGGCAAAAACTAACACTAACATCGTAGCAGTAGGCCTTTCGTTAAAACATTCACCGATATACAAGTTCAAAAGCGAGCGTATGTTTATTCTAAAGAAGAATGTGTCATTTCCGCACAGAAAAAGAAAGAATACACACCAGTAAGAAAAGTGTCCAGCCCTTCACAACTTCGCTTCCAAAACGAAGGCGCTGACTTCTTGCGTTGTTCGGTCGCGTACGCCGGAAGCGACGTAAAACATCCCCACTTTGGCCCGCGATGTCCTCGGTGATTGGCTTCACCAGTGAAAAGTTGTTGACGCTGTGCAGTCGCCACTGCCGCGCCGCACCACTCGTTGAGAAACTCGTGTCGTTTCGGCGCCGCTAACCCGTAGCTGTGAACTGGTAACCGACAGATTTTGATGATACAAACATTCATGGTGATGCAGGATCGCGAGTTGGGCTAGTTGGTGGATGTTCATCGTAATATAATCGACAGCGCAACAGGTTAAACACGGACATGTGTTTGTTTTCACAAACACATGTGTTCACATGTGTGAACATCTGTCCGTGTTTAACCTGTTGCGCTGTCGATTATATTACGATATTCATGGTGATGAAGCGCAACATTACCGCGATCAGATGTGCCGTATTGAGCGACCATAGAAGGAAAAAAAAAGACTAGCTACCATACACCCCCCTCCCCGTCTTAGTCGTCAGGAGGTCAGCAATGCCGCTACTGACTGGAAGGGCTGCTCTTATCACAACATGCCTCCGCGCATAACAACTGAAAAAAAAAAACTCTTGAACAAGCGCGCAATAAAGCTGCCACCCCGCCATAGCTCGGTGGCATTTCATCGCATTTATTTATTCTTCCTTTCAGTATTCAATAAAAGCTTCTGTATTCGATATTCCTTTTGATATTCGATATTTTTGGCCAATGTTCGGCACTACGCGATTCGATTGGAGATGAAATTTCACTATTCTCACACGCTTGCTCCTTAGTGAGCGTTCAGGAAACGTTTTGTCACCGACGCGGTTGGTATATGCAAGCGATGTCCTATCAGCGAAAAAAACAATAAAGGGGCCCTACAACCATCGAATGGCTTCATTAAATCAGTTTATTGTCTATAATTGGACTGCCGCAAAAATTCTGCGAATCCGTCAAGTACGTGCGAATCCGTCGTCCCGCCGAAAGCGCTGGAAGCTAAGCCGGGAAGGATGCCACGTGGGAAAGAAGTTACGTCACGCGCGTCATCACTTTAAGCACTTTGTTTTTTTTTTTCCTCTTTGAACGCGCGGCTTAGTTTCAGTGTGATCGCGGGCGTGCGGTCGGGCACGTGGCGGCCTTTCACGGCGGCCTCGGTGTCTGTGCAGCTGACGAGGAGCAAATCAGCCAATGGTCGTGAATTTGGGTGTATGGCGTGGTCATTTGGGTATCTGGCATCATTTCTAGATACAAGAGGGTACGAGTTCTAGCTGACTTTCAGAATTAGTTGGAAATTGGTGGCCGCATTCAGCGCTGTTATGTTTGCCTGGCGTATTCTCAGCAGCCTCGATTACAGTTCGGCAGCATTTTCTGACAATGCTGAAAAATCCGTCCAGGACCCCTTGACAGGCAGTTCTACATGTGTGAAAGCAAGCGCCACCACCTGGCGAACACAGATTCAGTTCTTTCTTCATCTTTATTCGTCATACTGTTTTCTTTGTAATAATAATATCTAGAATTTTACTTCCCGAAACCACGACATGATTATGATGCACGCCGTAGTGGAGGGCTCCTCAATGTTTACCATCGGGTGTTTTTTACTTGCACTAACATTGCACAGTACACGGGCCTCTAGCATGTCGCCTCCATTGAAATGCGACCGTAGCGGCCAGCATCGAACCCGCCACCTTCGAGTTAGCAGCCGAGCACCGTAACCGCTACACCACCGCGACGGAGTCTTTCTTCTTTTTGTCATTTTAGATGCGAAGTATCTCTTGCTCGGGGGTATGTCACGCGGCGTGGTAATCCGCACGCGGCCAAGTAGTCCGCACTCACACTACGCATGCGCAGCTCTTCTCCTTCCCTCTCTCCAATAGCTGCGCGTTACTCTCTCCACTGCTCTACCAGCACCTGCTTGCGCTTCTCCTGCGTTCTCGCTTCTGCTCTAACGGCACATGCGCTACTCTCCTCCTCTAGTCTCCTCTCCTTCAAGTGGTAGAGCGCTGCGCGCGTTCAGTCCAGCGCTTGCCTCTATTGGCTCCTCCGAAATGCGGGCTCGACATGCCAGGATTCTCTCCTGCGCAGCGCCGCAATGAGGGCCAGCGCATGCGCGTCCCCTTCCTCTCTCTCTCCTCTCCTACGCTGCCTCTCCCTCGCGCGCCAGTCGACCGCGTTCCTCGCACGCCCTGTGATAATTAACGGCCAGGCTAGAGGGAAGACACGACGCGAGTAGCGTTCCTCTTCGCGTTCCACGACGCGAGGTCGGTAGCATGCCCAGCGAACGCCAACGGAACGCGATCGTGCAAGTGCTCCGGTTTCGCATCGCCTCATGGTTCTCTTCAGCGGGAGATGGTGTAATCTTTTTCTTTCTTTATGTCTTTCTACATCTTCTTTTTTCTTCTTTAATATTATTGCTTTTTTTTCTCTTTCTATATCGCCCTCTTTCCTCCTTTCTTTCCTCCTAACCCTCGCATCACTCCCTCCCTCACTTGTCCTTCCCACCACTTGCTATTCTATACTGTACATGGCTATGCTATGGCTTACCCTGTCACCTCATCATTTTCCTCCTTGTCCCCGTTACATCAATCCTCCTCAGCCACACTTCGCTTTCCGATTCTATTGCTAAACTATACTCTACAAAGGTATGCCATGTTTTGCCCCTCTCCCCTATTTTTTTTCTTCTCACCTCTGCATCACTCTTCCTGAGCTCTATTTCCTTTTTCCCATCCTCTTGCTATACTATACCGTGCATGGCTATGTTGTCCTAGCAGCTGCTTGGCATATACACGCTTCCTGTGGGGCATACCCACCGAGCTTACTGAAACGACACTAATGAACCTCACGCTCTTTTTTTTTAATTTCGAGAGTTTACCCAGCGGCATACATAGTTAAATATACAGATAGAGTCCGGCTTCCGCAATATACATCAACAATGCTCTATGGTGGGGCCCATAGAGCAACAAATCATAATCCGATGGTCTTGTCGGATGAAGGCCCACAGTTCTCAGGTAGCGCCGCCGTATCTGATTCAGGCCAGGGCATGTCCACAACAGGTGCTTGATTGTAGCCGCGGACGCTTCAGCGGTACAGAATGGGCCAGTATCCCCAAATGGTCCATGCAGATGTTGTGGCCAGGCGTATGTGACCGACGGAGTAAGTGCCGCCCCCACACGAAGTCTCCGCAACACCACCTCCTACTGGCGGGTAAGCCCTCCTGAGAGGTTTGCACCACACGGTGGAATTAAATCTCGTGTGGTGCGGCCGAGAATCTCCTTGCGGTGGAAGAACTCACCCCGGGGATCACTAGAGAAAGGCGCTTCTAGAGTACGTGGCAGCTCACTGTGGGTGGCGGTGTCAGCTTGTATGTGAGCAGAAATGGTGTCCCGTGGTATCCACTGTATACTTATCTGGCCTCACTGACCTCACGCTCAAACAGGTGAGCTGTTCAACAGGCGTATTATGTGGACGCTAAGTGGTCAAGACGAATTGAAACGACTGGTTGAACCAATGCATAGCGTCCAACGCAGGTCGGGACGCCGTTCCAGGTCTTGCTCAGTTCGTCGGACATATGCGCCTGCCATGTGGCAAAACAGAAAACGTGGTCAGCAGAAATGGTAGTGCCGTAATTGCCGCTGTCGCCTTGCTTTTATCCGATTTTAGGGCGTAGCTCTCTTGGCTATGTGGCGTGAGATGGTTTTCGACGTTGCGCTTTCATCGAAGGGAGTGTAGACCAGGTTGCTCGGTGAACGCGACAGCATAGACGTCGCCCCAGTATGGGCGTCACCAGAGGTTTTGATGACAAGCCCCGGCGGCAGTGCAGGGTTGATGGCTTCACTTATCTCATATTACAACAGTGCGTTTCACCAGCATTTCTTCCGGCTTTATGCGTGACCAACTGCCCCCACCCCCCCAAAGAGCATTCGTAGGTGCAGGCTTAGTGCGCGGTCACCCAATATGAGGTTAAAACAGTTGTTTTTAACGCCGAAGGTGTTTAAGCCGGAGGTCACGCCGTTAGTTGTGCACAGAAAAAGAAACTTGCCGAAGCGACGACGTCATCATGTGTCGCCTGGGAACGCGTAGCCAGCTGCGCCAACTCCCCCTCGCCCACCCCCTCCCCACAGCTGCGTGCTATACCTAGCTTGGCCGAATTCTTTACAGTGCCCTCTGCCTAGCTTTGCCACTTAATACTGCCCATCGCTACAGGTTGGCATCTATCTTGCTATGCCTCGTCGTCTACCCGCGCCACACCGTGGAAGCGGAGTGCCAATGCTCTGCCTAGCTTTGCCTCCTCGCCCACCCCGTTGCCACAGCTGTGTGCTCTGCCCAGCTTTTCCCAGACATGGCGACGAGGCCTGGCTTTGCACGTTATAGTATAGTATAACCAGAGAGTGGGAAAGGGAAGTGAGGGTGAGGAGGTGGGAAAAATGGAGGGGCACCAGCTGCGCTGTTACTTTTGCGCAGCTGGCCCAAATTTTAATGGATTAACCATAATCATTCACCATTTTAGCCACTAGTCGCTTAAGCCTTATCGGTCGGATCTTTTCGTGTATTAGTCGATTAATAACTAGGGGTGTGCGAATATTCGAAAGTTTCGAATATTCGTCGAATATTACATTCGAAATATTCGTATTCGATTCGAAAATCGTGTATTCGAAAAATTTCGAATAATCGATAACTTCGAATATTCGAAACATTTGAATATACGATTCGATTATCATGCATAAAATAACTCGTCTTCCACATTTCTGCTGCGTTCGTGTCGCTAAAAACGTTGCCGAGAGGAGCGATACACATCGTAAGTACACGGAGGCACGATATCTGCCTGCAACGAGCGCCCCAATACGTATGATTTATTGCTGGTGCATCTCCAACGTGCAGCGCTGTTGGCGATCATGTAACCGTACATTTTCAATATTATGCGGCCGTAACGTACCGCACTACCACTCGTTCACTATGCGGGACCACTTCTGAAGTGACTGGTGGTGGACTGTTCAGATACCCCAGTCTGGCAAAGCTTTGCCCCATGTAACTCCCTATACCAGCCACTTCTGTTCCAAGCGAGCGTGCCTTTTCAGTGGCAGGGGGGGGAGGGGTTGTCTCTGTTACAAGGGAGCGCCTGCTGCCTGATCATGTGGAGCAACTCATATTTCTTCATGATAACATGTATTCATTACTTTCATTGTGCCGTGATATTCGATTGTGTTGTGATGTGCATTGTGCTAGCCTGGACATTGTGTTCTGGAGATAGCAGTGTATGTTGTGTTGCCAGTCAGGCTGTTAATTTTTTTTTTTCAAATAGCTACATGTTGAATAAAATATTGTTACTGTGGAGGCATTTTTTCTTTCATATTCGATATTCGATTCGATATTCGAAGGTGGATATTCGTATTCGATTCGTATTGGAAAAATTTGATATTCGCACACCCCTATTAATAACCATTTTTGGCGGGCGCATTCAAAATTACCTTTTTTTTATTTCGTGGAATTTAACGTATGAGTATACTATATGATTATGAACTACGTGGTTGTGGAAGACTCTGGGAATTTCGTCTAGCTGGGTTATTTAACTTCCACATAAATTTACGTACACGAGCCTCCAGCATTTTCTCCATCGAAAATATCACCTCCACGGGCTGGATTCCAGCCCGCGGCCTTCGGGTCAGCAGCAGAGCACTGTGACCACTTTATCACTGCGGAGGCTGACATTTCAAAAAAGGCTGAAGCAATTTAGAATCATACGTAGTTTATGCGATTCCAACTTCCATACAAATGGAGTCTGGGCTCTATTTGTCTGCTTGGAAGACGGAACAGAGATGAAAAGCATGAGTGCGTAAAGGTTTCATCAACGGTACCTACTTTGATTAAAGCTAACTATAATTGTTGAAATTGAATAGTCATGCGATCAACAACATGTGATGTAAAACTAAACGAGGCATAAATCCAGGCGATGATATTGACTTCAAGTGAATAAAAGCTCGTCGAACCATGAGTGTTCCTGGAGTACATTGTAAATGTTAATGCTGCTATGAAGTGGCACTGATGGAGAGCATATAACGAGGTTCGAAGCCTGGGTCCAAGACCAGCAACGCCAAGAAAATTTTGTTTCTTTTATACATTGATTTTTTTGCAGCGATGATCGTCTTATGTGACAAAGGGTCGGGCGGGCAGACCGTTTTCTCGTTGAGTCGGCGTAGAGATGCCTACGCATTTGAAAGCCATCCGTAGGAGAAGATTTAATGCCGACGTAGAGACCAAGTGTCCGTCTGTTGGTCCCTATGTACATACAAGGAAAACTTTTACTCTGAGAAATTAAACTGCCAAACTCGCGCTTCCGTGGTCGCGAGGTGTGGTGACTGTAGGACCGTTCTAGACGCCGACGAACGCTAGCAACAAGGCAGAAGACGCCATGCCCATGCCCCTCGAAAACAGCGTATAAGGGAAAGCCGTAACCTAAAATAAAGCTCAACATCTACGCATCACTCAGACATATCTGAAAGGATATTTGGCGTGTATTTTTTCTTAGAACTCTACCTGAGGAGGCTTAAAGTAACGATAACTCTCCCTGCCCTACCCTCTATACTCTTGCGTCCTTGACTTTGTAGATGGCGAAATGGTAGTGCGCAAGCATTTTTATGCCGTCTCAACGAGAAAACTGTCCGTCTGCTCGTCCCTATGTCACGTAAGACGATTCTGGATGCAAAAAAATGCATGAATGTATAGAGCAAAATGAATTTTTTCGGTGATGCCGGGTTCCGAAAGAAGGCCTCCCCGCTCCGAATGCGAGTGCCTTCACGGCTGGGCTAAACACCCTCGTTCTCGCTTTTTCTTTAATTGCCAGTCCTCGACATGTATAAGAGCACAAATTTCATGAGAGTAGAGGATACACACCTAAATTATTGGAGTGGCCATCCGTTACTACGGTGTCACTATGACATCTTGAAATTCCTTAAGCGTTGTGAAGGCTTCGACCCTGGCCAGCTACAATAACTCTACGCCTACGCATCACTTAGACAACTGCATTGAGGTTATGAAAACCTACCTGGACGACTCCCAAAGGATTACCAACTGTCTCAATCTCAAACCTTGTCGCAATGACTAATCCGCCTGAATTTTTCATTCATTATAAATTCATTCATTCATTCATCGCTATGGCAATCAGTGCTTCTTTTGGTAGATCCTTCACCTTGTTTGGGGATGAATTCGTAGCAGACCTTTAATTGGCGCCATTTCAAGAATTTTCCTCATCTTGCAGTCGTTTGCCTAAAGGATAAAGTCGAACCGTAATTTAATTTCACAGTACACTGGTTTGTGCAGGTTAGAAGTAAAGCCACTTTGCACAATCAGCCGAACTCGAGCTATAACTAGACCTTTCACGGAGGCTTCGCAGATTGACCTAAACTAGAGGTGCCTTTGCACAGTTGGCTCCATCGACAGTAGGTGTGTGCTTCGTTCGTTCTCTATTCGCCTTTTGAAAGATTGCGATAGTATTAGTAGCAAGCCATGTACCCCAATAATCTTTCGGTCACTTCATTGATTATTCTCTAATACAGAAGTGTAAACCATGTTTTTAATTCATCTCCGAGTAAGTGAAGTACCTTTTAGGGGCGAAGCTCCTTAAGGCGGCACCCGTTCGTCCCTCGTCGTCGTCGTCGTAGCAGTAGTAGTAGTCGTAGTCCGTAACAAGTCTTACGCTTTGACCTCCAAGGTGGTGCCGGTGGGAGATTTTTCCTGTGCGTTGTTGAACAATAAAAAATTCGCAGCGTGCGCGTTAACTAAAAGCCGAATTCTTCTGTCTCTCATTTCCCATTAGCAGCCATTGGCATGTTCCAGTAGGAAACGTTAGTAGAAGTAGAAGTGTAAGTGTTAGCTAAAAGCCGACTTCTTTTGTCTGTGATTCCCATTAGCAGCCATTGTTTACCTCCAAGGTAGTGCCTGGTGAGATTTCTCCTGTGCGTGATTAAACAATAAAAATTTTGTTCAAAACGCCGTTGATTGATGAAATAAACCAACGAAAGACGCCAGATGTTTTGTAAAAGCAAAACGAAAGAACGCCAGATGTTTCTAAAGCAAAACGAAAAGACGCCAGCTGCTTAACGAAAGACGCCAGATTTTTCGGAAGCAATGGTTTTCTAAACAATGAAAATTCACAGCGTACATGTAAAATTAAAGTGAGGTGCAAGTCGTCATAACTCATCGAACCTTTAGTATAAACGCGCCCGATCTCACGTCGGTGATGATGTACTGGGCAGAATTCACGGAAGATTCACGGTTTACCGATGAACCTCCGCAGCTTCGCCCACTCATCATCATTCACTCCGTGGATATGCTGTGATTTTTTACCTCTCCGAACAAAAAAGTGGCGTGTAGATATCAAGACCACCTATCATAATAGGGAGTTTGACTATTTTACTGCCGGAAGTTTTGTTTTTTTGGCACTGCTGCACACTCCATCTCGGGTTTTTTTCCAGCACGTTATGCGAAAATTTGTGGTTAGTAATGCAGTAGGATACTGTTGAGGAGGTGTAAATATTTTTATGGTGGTTTATGTCATCAAAATAAAAGTGGCAGTCATTACAAGCCGTGAATGAACTCACGACTTGATTTTTAACATCCATAAACTAAAAGGTAATTATTCAATAATTCAGAGCAGCTGAGACACTAAGTATCCATTTTATTCGTAGTTCGCATTAGTGAAAACCTCCTGAATTTCTTCTGTCCAATAGCGCGCGCACGTGGCACGCTGGCTCGCCATTGCGGCGCTAGTGACACGTTGGCAAAGAGACGCGAGCCGACGTTGATGTGCAAGCATGCGCTCCCTCTAGTGTAAAAGATTTCAGTCAAAGTTATATTTGTTTATATGCTCTCTCCATAGACGGCTCAACACAGCCGCATTACTTTTTTTGCAAAAGTTTATAAAGTGCCAGTGAATGCCTTAAAGGGCCCCTAAACCACCAACAGACGCTCGCTTGCTCCTTCCCGTGCCTTTCCTCTCTTGACAACAGCCGTCATGACGTCACCTGTATGATTAGGCTGACGTCGCGAGCAAGAGACGCTGTCAGTGGGCGAACAAGAACCTGCTTTCTACTAGCAGATGCGCGAGTTTCTTGCGTTTCCACCTCGGACGCTGAGGAAGGGCACCCGGAGAGGTGGATAGACGAGCCGACCAACGCAGCCTTGCGAAGGAAAGAGCGAAACGAGAAGCGCGTGAAACTCCGCCAGCGTTCGCAGTAGACTCGTGCAGAACTGCAACGCCACAACTAAATTTCGACCTCTGCGTGGTTTAGGGGCCCCTTAAAGAGGCAAAACGAGTACACTCGGGATTGGCAGTTCTGTGTGAGTCGTCGCCCGAGTTATCTCGAGATTAGCAGTGAAAGCTTTAAGAATAGCGTACGCATACCTTTGCCTAAGCCTTTGCCGCCACATCGCATGGGTCATACACTATCCTCTCGCGGGCCCCCGTTAAGTGACGGAAACGGCGGGCGTCCGCAACGACCACCATCTTAGCGTAAGCTATTCTAAAACTGCCTGATCTTGTGTAGAGCATAGAAATGGACAGAGAGAAATAACGTTTTTTTTTGGGTGTCGGCAGATTGGCAGGGGGGCCAACCCCACCTAGATGGTGGCCACGAGCCCTTGGCCTTTGGAGGCACCCTTGGCCTGCTGGACGGCCATGAGATGGTCGTCAAAGCATAGAAGGATAGTTATTTGAGGTATTTGGCTAAACACACACAGAAAACTGTCGAAAGTCAGCGGGGTACTCGAGAAGGCTTTTCCTCCCGAGAATGCTGGTGGGCTACGTCGGTGGACAAAGCAGGAAGCCGTGCAGCGTCTGTGCATGTACAGAGCGAAAAGGTTTACACAGCCCTTACAAAAGCACAAGTTTGCTGGCCCGTACAGGGCAAAATCCGCAGTTGCTTGGAAACTGACAGAAGGGACGTATGCCGCTCTTTCCATGTCCTACTGAGTCCGTGACTTGGCGGCGGAGCAATTGAGAGTGATCAGGCACGGTGCAACTTTCTGTGAAACGACCAGTCGAAAGTGCAAACCCATTCCGGGTCAACCAGTGAAAAAATCCTGCGCTACTGTCGTTCTTGTGTAGTCTTGGCGTAGTTATAAATCCTGCGCCTAATGCAGCTACACTAACGTGAAATCTGAGGAAGTGCGTAGCATGGGCAACCCAGTGATGCCCTTTCCGATCGCGCGCTTGTCAGGGTGGTGGCACCCCCTCTGCACGACGCGGGTATCAGCCAGGTGCGTCAGATGCCTTTTTCGCAATTTCAGGTAAATCTTTGCGATTAATACTTAGTAATATCATTAGTTTATATTATTTAGGGGCTTGTCAGTTTATCCTGCACTGGTTTTGAGCATTGGTAGCCTTGATTTAAGCCTGTATTGACCCCTGCGTGACCATGCGGCATAATACAGTGGATTGACGACAAGCCGGGACCCTAAGTGCTACGCACTTGAAGCGAATTTCTCGCCGAGGAGCAAGAAATGCTGCTCCAAATCGATCAGTGAAAAACGCCGTAACTTTTGTATGTTTTTCCTGCTACTAACTAGTGAGTAGCTGTCGGTTCTTTAAATTAGGGGCCGAGCCCTTTGTGGCACTGGAACTCCTGTTTGCCTCACCTGCATCTAAATCAGACGGAGTGCCATGGCCAAGGATTTGGATTGGAAATCCGTCATTCCAGCGCAATAACGCTGAAGTAGCCGTAGGAGAGGGAAGTGGCTGTGCGACTGTAGAAAAATAAGTGCCGGCCAGCAGACACTTCCACTCCGCAGGCAAAGCTACGGCAACACAGCCGCACGAGTTTGATCGATTGAAAACTGCTCCCAATCGAATGCTTGAAGTGCAATGCACTTATAGACCGAATGCGAACGGCGGCATGGTCACGCTGTTAGAAGCAAAACAGCCACACAGTTCCGCGGCAACGCCGAGCGAGGGCGCCACCATCCCATCATCGGAAAGTTTCTGAGTGTGCCCCGCTATGCGCGCTCCCACGCAGCAGGCAACAAGAAGGCGCCGGCTGGCGGAGGGTCTTTCCCGCCATTGACGCCACTGACAAGGCTTGCTGAAAACGACAGTGCTTTGGAAGAGCGCATTCCGGCGCCAGGTCTAAGCGAGCAGAGAAAAAAAGGACGACGACGATTGTTCAACCCTACTTTAGAAAAACATAATACTAGTCTGGCTGTCGCATCGTTAGAATCCCCAGCTCTCTGTGGAACTGGAAATTTCGTTGGTCTAACCTGCACCATTTGGAGCGATGACGCACCCAACAATTTGGATCGCAGTCCATTATACCGACTGAGAGCAGTGCCCTGTACGAATGTTGGAAAATAAGTGTCGGCCCAGCAAACACCTCCGCTCTGCAGATAAAGTTACGCAGCACAGCCGCATAAGCTTACATCGACTGAAAACCACAAAAAAAATAAAATAAGAACTCACAGCATCCCTAATGCGTTCCCTAAGTCACTAAGTCGACTCGGAGGCGAAAGCCGTCTTCTTAGTTTTCTTCTCAGCCGACGTCCGCGATATTGCTTCAAGTACCTAAAGTAGTTTTGCACTGCCTCCAGTATCGGAGGCATTGCAAGCTTTCTGCGACTCACCTGGTTTTGCACTGCCTCCGTGATCGGTCCACCTTTGATAGAGCGATGATGTCACATGATGACGTCATGATGACGTTACAAACTTTGGTTATCTGTGGCGTCAAACAGACGATGATATTTTGCATCACTCATGTTGACGCCAAAAACGCGGTTCACCGGTGAATTTTCGAGTTTGATGAGGCATCTAAGGCATCCCCTTTAAAGGGACCGACAACAGATTTTTGTCGACCCATTTTTTTTACGGGGCCACAGAAAGCTCACCCTTCGCAGTGTTTGTAGCTAGTGTAGTTAATCCCAAAAGCACGTATTAATTTTACAAGCAGTATTTTTCGATCTGAAAGGCTCTAAACACGGACGTACCCGTCCACCATCAACGCTGAGAAATGATAGCGATGCCGCCAGCCCTTCTCGCGATTTGTGAAAGCTATCGTTGTTCCGCTTTCGCTGGAGTTCCTGTAACTATGTTGAACCACCTTTATTTAGATCTTATCAACTTTTTTAATATAGCAGGCTGTTACAATCAGATGGTGGGACATAATACACCTTCAATGCATTTGTACTGCGTTGTGTGTGCATGCGTCCAAGGTTGCCTGCGCTTGTGTCATGGGTGGCTTGTTCCGGAGTCGTTACTCTCTCGATGGACGAGCCAAGCCAAGTCATCAAAAATGTCACTACGCATATGCGCGGCCGCGCCGAGTAGCAGCGCGCGTCATTTCTGAGACGAAGTGTAGGTAGCAAAGCTATGTCCCTCAAAAATCTTAGCGACATGGAAACTACGTGCACGGCCTTGCATGAGCACGCTGGCGAGCATGGGATCATTACGTCAAGCGAAGGCAGCGCCACTTTAATACAAACTACTAACGCAGGCCTATATGTTGATCTTTATGGGGTAATGCCTTTTATTACAAAGAAACGAACAATATTTCAATACTAACAAAAATATCGTCGAGCGCGTACAGCAATCAACGGTCACGTGGCAGGGTTCATCAGATCGTTCATGTGCGTGGAGTCAGAGGCGCCACATGTCATTTTTGGCGACTTTCCATTCAGAAATAAAAATATATATCCACCTCTCACGAAAAAGGACAGGGTTGTTTTGTGTCAATGCAACAGACAGTATTTTAATTAGTGGAGTCATCTCATTTCATGTTCTGGGCAGTTGTCGGTCACTTTAATATTTTTTTTACTGACATGGCTTGGACAGTTAGGTCGAAGGAACATACGTAATAAATGTTTTCACGGTGTGTTCGCTCCCCAAGGCTTGCTGTGCGGCGTAATGCATGTGCTGTGGGATATGACAGAAGGGAGGTGCTTTACTTGGACGGTTGTGTCACTAATTGGGACTCGTGAAGACAGTCGACACTACACAGTCGCACTCATTTGCACTATTCACTCGCCGCAGCATCACAGTCGCGGCTTTTGCTTTGCGGCCTCTTTTGGTTCCACTATGTTCGCGTCGCTCTGGTCACTCATTAAGCCGATTGATGGAAAGCATTAATAGAATAAATCGATTGAATAAAAAGCGGACATCGGTGATCATAAATTGTTTTCTGAGACAATTTTCATCCATTAATCGATTAATAATCCACAGATATTACCCTCGCAAGTCTCTACACAGCGTAGTTCCGTATTTTCTATCGCGCGTGCCTTGCGTCCGCTCCCGTTACGTTGTTTTTGTTATCACGTCGCATTGTTACCTAGTTGTTAGTTATCTTGTAGTGTTTGGATACGTTTTGTCACCGACGCGGCTGCTATCTGCAAACAATCTCGATCACCGAGAAAGAATTAAAGGGGCCCTCCAACACTTTTTCAAGCAACCATCGAATTGCTTCATTAGAGGAGTTTATTGCTTCATGAGTCTACTGCCGCATAAATCTTTAGAATCCGTCAAGTACAAGCGGAGTTACAAAGATTTGTCGGATACTGTAATTGGTTTCTCCTGTGGTCCCGACGAGAGCGCTGGAAAGCTAAGCAGGCAGTGACTTTTATTATACGAACGCACGGCTTATTTTCAGTGGGGTTGCCAAGGCGCGAGCGGGCTTGTGGCGGCCTCGGTAACTCTGCACCTCACGATGCGCAAATCAGCCAATGGCCGTGAATTTGGGTCATTGGCATATATGGCATCATTTGTAAAAAGAAGAGGGTACGATTTCTAGCTCATTTGGAGAACTAATTCTAATTTCCAGGCCACGTGCTGCGCTATAATGTTTGGCTAGCGTGTTCTCAGAATCCTCGACTACCGATCGGCAGCGTTTTCTCACCATTCTGAAAAGGTGTTGCAGGGCCCCATTAAAGGCAGTTGCACGTGTGTGAAATCTGAGTAAACAGCGGAGCTGGCAAGCGAGCGCCACCACTTGGCGAACGCAGATTGAGTTCTTGCTTCATCTTTATTCATCATACTTTCCCTATTTCTTCTTTGTAACAATAATATTTGTGGTTTTACGTTCCCAAACCCCGATGTGATTATGAGGCATGCCGTGGTGGAGGGCTCCGGCAATTTCGGCCAGCTGAGGTTCGTTAACGTGCTGTAACATCACACAGTACACGGGCTTCTGGCATTTCGCCTCCATCGAAATGCGACCGCCGCTGCCAGGATCGAACCCGCGAAGTTCGGGTCAGCAGCCCAGCACTGTAACCGCTGTACCGCCGCGGCGGCTGATGTTTCAATAAACGGCTGAAGGAATTTATACTCATGCGCTGTTGATTACATTTTCTAAACAACCAGAGTCCGGCTCTATTTATGAACGTGGAAGACGGAACAAAGATGAACAAACACGAGTGCGTAAAAGCTTGATCACTCATAGTTACTTTGGTAAATACTAACTACAATTGTGGCTCATGAATAGTCAAGCTATAAACAACATATGATGCAGAGCTAAACAAGACAGGAATTGAGGCGATGATGGGGAATTCAAGTGATTTAATATCGTCGAACCAGGAGGGTTCCTCGGTGTATTGGAAATGTGAATACCGCGATGAAGTGGCACTTATGGAGAGCATATAACAAGGTTAAAAGCGTGGGTTTTATGCCCGGAAACTCCAACAAAAGTTATTTTCTATGATACATTTATTTCTTTGTAACGATGACCGTCATATGCGACAGAGGGTCTTGCGGATTGACCGTTTTTTTTTTTTGTTGAGTCGGCACAGAACTGTTTACGCATGTGAAAGCCATCTCTAAGACGAGATGTAAAGCCGACATGGAGGGTAGTACATACAAAGGTACATACTCCTAGAGTTACTGTATATGCTACCTTTAGGTAGCAGAGTTGCGTATAGGTCAGGCTAGCAACCACAGCTATGCGGTGAAGTCGCACTACGTTTGCGCAGGCGACATTGCTACCGTGTCGACAATTAACATGTCTAGCGTGTCGAATACCAGCGATAAACATTAGCTATCGATGTCTAATGTTAATTCAGTTCGCTGCAGCGGCGTCGTCGAAAATACAGAAATTGACCCGAGCGTCAGCTTCTCCACAATGCATGGTTGCTAGCGGCGTTTGGAAGACAGATGCGCAACTCTGCTACCCAGAGGCAGCATATACAGTAACTCTACATACTCCCAAATTTGAATTTCGGTGTTGGCAGGGTGCGGCAACTGTATTATTGTTTCAGACGCTGACGAACGCTAGAAAGAAAGTGAAAGACGCCATGCCCATGCCGCCCGAAAACAACGTTTTAGGGAAAGCCGCAACCTGCAATAAAGCCCTGCGCTTATGCCTCACTTTGACTACTCCAAAATATTATTTGGTGCGGAGGGTTAAGGTTGAAGACTTACATGCCTCACCAAACGCTAAATTTTACCGTCGGTATCCCGCGTGGTTGCGGACGAGCAATGAAAAAGATCATCAGCACGTGATGACGTCACCATATGACGTCAAGATTACATCACAGACTGTCAAATTGTGAATGGTCATTACCACTTCATCGTGACGCCACTGTGACGTCATGTTACATAGCGTCACATGATGGCGTCATCTCACGGCATCCTAGCTTAGTAAAAAGTGTTCCGATAACAGTGGCAATGCAAAACCAGGTGAGGTGCCTCCGATCTTGGAGGCAGTACAAAACCACGTTAGGCGCTGAAAGATTTCGAAGGGTGCCGGGCAGTCTGAATACATCCACTGAGACGAAAAACAAGATGGCTTTCGCCATCGAGTCGTCCTAAGTGAATGCATAAGGAACACTGAGTTTTTGTTAGAACAGCGACTGCGGAGCTTTAAAGCAAAGATAACTGTCCCTCCCCTGCCCTCTATACAATTGCCTCCTTGGTTCTGTAACTGGCTAAATAGTGTGTTTAGATGCTAAAAAATTTATATGTCATTTCAACGAGAAGACTGTCCCTCCATTCGTCTCTATGTCACGTAAGAGGATCATCGCTATAAAAATAAATAAATCTATGAAATCAACCAAATTTTCTTGGTAGTGCAGG
Source organism: Rhipicephalus sanguineus (assembly GCF_013339695.2). NCBI lineage: Eukaryota > Metazoa > Arthropoda > Arachnida > Ixodida > Ixodidae > Rhipicephalus > Rhipicephalus sanguineus. Next base: position 60,735,214 of record NC_051185.1, read on the forward strand.
GTCTAAGGCAACCGCGCTCAGAAGGCGAGTTTCTTAACCGCTGTACTAAAATACGCTTTCTCTTGCTTTTTTTTATTGCAGGTCCTCGACGTTTACAACAGCACAAAATTCATGAGAATAGAGATTGCACAACAAAATAGACACTGGTGACCGTCCGTTATTATGGCGTGACCTAGACATCTTCAAATTTCTTGAGAGTTCTAAGGTATTCGACGTTGGCCATCTACAATCAACCGCTACGTCTGCAAATCGTTTAGGCTGCACCAATGAGGTTAGTAAACCTCCGTGAACGACTCCCAAAGGCGATTCTGCCTGGGGTTTTCATTCATTCATTCATTCATTCATTCATTCATTCATTCATTCATTCATTCATTCATTCATTCGTTCGTTCGTTCGTTCGTTCGTTCGTTCGTTAATTGATTGTTACGGCTATCGCTACTTCTTTTGGTCAATTCTGCCCCTGTTTGGGGATGATTTCGTGGAAGGCACGAATTCGTAATGGAGATTAAATCGGCACCATTCCAAGCATTGTCCTCAACTTGTAGTCGTTTGCTTAAAGGATGAAATGCAAATGAAATTTGATTTCTTGCAGTCTATTTCAATGCGCACGTCATAAGTAAATCTATTTGCACAGGCAGCCGAACCCCCAGTTATAGGTAGACCTATCACGGAGGCTTTTAAGATTGACTCGAGCGAGTTGTGCCTGTGTATAATTGGCTCCATCTGCACTACTCCGGTATCGTCATTCTCCCTTCTGTCTTTTCAAAGGCATCCTGTCCCGTTTAGCGCAAGATCATTGTGTTAACATGAAGCCACATGCTCTACGCAGGCACAAATACTGGTCAACTCAGTGATGTTCCGTGCAGGGAATTTTCCCTTTATCGGAGAAATCCGAGCACTCACTTTGGACGAAAGCGAAAAAGGGAATCTTTTGAGATAATGCAAGAAATTTTAGGAAGGGTTAAATTCTTTTGTGATGACCAAAACATAGCGGTTACAGTGCGATTTCCGCTTCTACAAGCGGTTCTGGCGCGTGCAGTGCCCAAATGCACAGTATTTTAAATGTGTGTCTGATAATTACGTGGAGTGATTTCTAGTTCACTTGGGATGCTCTAGTTCTAGTGTTTCTAGGTCACTTCGGGTGACTCGAAGCCCACGTATACACTTGAGAAAAAAAGCCCACGCTCTGGGTCGTGCAGGAGCGCAGGCGCTACTCATGATTTTAACAGTCGTAAATGGGCAACACAAATCTCTCTCTCTCTCTCTCTCTCTCTCTCTCTCTCTATATATATATATATATATATATATATATATATATATATATATATATATATATATATATATATATATATATATATATATATATATATATATATATTGTCACGTGGTCGTGACGTCGACGAAGACAGCAGTCGGCGTTTTCAAGATGACACTGTTTATTTGGCCGAACTTGTGGCCCGGAAACGGAAAGGTAATTTACAGCAATACACACGGTATGCACTGATAGCGGCGTACAGGGCGTCGACCGTCGATCAACTGACAAGCGGTCAAGCGCGTCGGCTTTTATACAGGCGCTATCGAACTTTCCGGCGATATCGCTGGTGGCGGCGTTATCTCTCGACAAAGCTGGAACATTCGCGTGCGGCGCGCAATCTTAACAAAACGATCTACTACAATCGCGAAGCTTCTCGAACACTGCTTCGCGGACAGTGTAAAGCTTGGATAACCGTCCTTGCTGGTCAAGCCGGAATACATCAAAATAAACAAGCAGTGGGCGTGGCATTGCCCCCCTCTGAAAAAGCATCGTACTGATGCTTTTTCAGAGGGGGGCAGAGGATATATATATATATATATATATATATATATATATATATATATATATATATATATATATATATATATATGTATATATATATGCCACGGCGGTTTAGCGGTTATGGCGCTCGACTGCTGACCCGAAAGTCGCGGGATGGAATCGCGGCCGCGGCGGCTACATTTTCGATGGAGGCGAAAATGTTTGAGGCCCGTGTATATAGATTTTAGGTGTACGTTAAAGAACCCCAGGTGGTCGAAATTTCCGGAGCCCTGAACTACGGCGTCTCTCAGAATCATATCGTGGTTTTGGGACGTTACACCAGAAGAAAAAAAAAGGAATGGTTGCCTTTGGTTGCCGCATAAATATGAGAAGTGGCACTACAAGGAAACGTAATTTATTACGTCGACGCATCGGTGAGAAGCTGGGCTTTATCAAGACTTGATAAAGGGCAGGCTCCGACCGAAACGTCGACGTAATAAATGAAGCTTATAAATATACATAGACACACACACACACACACACACACACACACACACACACACACACACACACACACACACACACACACACACACACACACACACACACACACACACATATATATATATATATATATATATATATATATATATTTATATATATATACACGTCTGAATGTGTTCTATGCTGCCTTGGTGCACTGAAATATGCTGGGATTTTTCGTGGAGTATGCATGGAAAAATGCGCGAAATGGGAAACTTTCAGGACTCCGAATGGGAATTATTCGCACTAGTACGGCACATCACTGAGCCAACTGATCTAAGACTATGCGTGTAATGCTAGGGTAGTGTGAATGCGGAATTTTAGAATTCAAGCGACTACGAGTCGAACAGCTTGACACCGAATCGAATACGAGTAGGAATCAGATACTATTCGAAAACTATTCGAATAGTATCGGGATAACCCTTAATAAAGTTGCCCTAGAAGAGTAATGTAACCATTTTCGGAACTGCCCAAGAATCCCAGAAAATTTTATTTCAGAGAAATATACACTACCTTTAACGAAAGAACATTACGACAACACTTAACGAGCAAAAATTGCCACAGTTGTGTAAAGTGAGGCAAGCTCGTACACAGCAGCAACCAGAGCTTCAGAAATATTTTGTAATTGTAGGTTAAAATTCAGAAGTGACTACAATATTCAAGGTTACCCATTATGAACGGCTTTAAAAAATTATATATAAACATTAAACAATATTCATATCAGTCAACATAATCACGAATGCCGGAGGTTTAAGGATCAACCCTTTGATTTTGTGATCAATAAGGTATCGGTATTCTCGTAAAAACTGGAGCTGCATGCGTCTTGGCACTTCGAATATTACAAGACACGTTACCCCTCTCTTTTCCACCGTTGTGTTCCTTTGAGGATTTTTAATCGCTGTTTATTATTCAAAAAATGTTTGGTATTTAGAATATGTGCTATTCCATTCGAACGCCGAATCGAACAGAACGCTAGTCGATTCGTCATTCGAAACTTTCGAATATTCGCACAGCCGTAGTGTAATGCCGTGTTACTGCGTAGCTGTTATGCTTTTTGTCATGCCGTGACGCGTTCACAAAAACTATCATCATCATGAGTAGCCTCTACCTTTCTAAAGCGTGCAACGCAATAACTCGGCCGGACGCGCTCTCTTCATCCTCTTCTTTATCTTCTGCTGTACTCCCCGAATATGGGCGCCCGGCGCGTGCACTCTTGTTGCGCCGAATTGTCCGGCGTGGGATCCAATACCTCGGATGGGAGAGAGAACGAATTCAGAGAAAGATAAAGAATGGGAGAGAGCAAAAAGAGATAGAAAGACAGAAAAAGAAACAAACAGAGAGAGGAAGAGACAGAAGGAAACACACAAAAAAATCGACAGCAAAACAGAAAAGAAAGTAAGAGAAAGAAAAATATGGACAGACAGAGACAAAAAGATAGAGGAAGCGCGAAATAGAGAGGGAAAGAAACAAATAGAAACAAACAGAGACAACAAAGATAGGAAAAACAGAGAAAGAGAGGAAGAAAAAAAGAAAGAGAAACAAGGAAGGTCGCCTAGCTCCGTTGTTCCTTCAGCCTCGGCACCACTATTGGGAAGCTGTCTTCATAATTAAATCTGGGAGATCCAGAGTGGCCGGCAAAATCCGGGATAAAACACTCGTATTGCACCAAACCGAATCCCACAACGGTTCCGGAAACTAATCCTGCTTCCGCTTTGTATGTTTTCACTGCAACCTTGGTCGCCGCAAAGCGCGTCTACAGTTGCTTGCAAACTGACGGAAGGGACGTATGCCGCTCCTTGAATTTCCGGTCGAATCCGCGACTTAACCGCGGAACAAATGTGAGTGACACGGCGCGGAGCCAGTTGATCGGAAATGACTATTCGAACACGCGAACCCACTCAGGATCGACCACTGAAAAAATCCTGCGCTAATGTCAGTCTCGTGTAATCTTGGCGTAGTTATAAATCCTGCGAGAGCCCCCTGGCAATCGAGCGCTTGCCGAGGCGGTGACACGGTGTCTACACGGTGAGGGTATAAGCCTGATGCTTCAGATGCGTTTTGGGCAATCTTACGTAAATTATTGCGGTCAATTCTTGGTGATATCACTAGTACATATTTTTTCAAACCTTGTCAATATACCTTGCACTGGTTTTCAGCATTGTTATTCCTTTTTTAGGCCTGAATTGACCACCGCGTGACCACGTGACATGAGACAGTGGACTGACGACAAGCCGGGCCTCTAGAGTGCCACGCACTTAAAACCGGTTAAAACCTAAACGGCAACCAGATTAGACTTCAGAATCGTCCAGTTTCGCTGTTTCAAGCCTTGAAGGGCTTAGTGCAAGCTTCTTCATTTTTCTACAAACGCGTGACAACGCGAATCCATACACACGCAAGATCAGCACAAATCGAGACGAGAAAGTCAACATTTGCCTGAATAATTTATTTTTGAATCGCTTCCTACACATGATACTTGATGTCAAGTATCCACGATACGCCAAGCTGCACAACTCCACCGAGAATACTTGAAAACGGAGTCTAGCGAACGATGAGGCTCACAACGAGAATAACGAAGCATCACTATGGCATGAAGGAAGCCAACATAATCCATCTAGTGGAAGCTTTCGTTGTTAGCCGAATAACATACGTAGCTCCCTACCTAAATATTCGAAATTCGAAAAAACGCCAATATTTGTGACGTCATTAAACCAGGATATAAACAAGTCCTATATTGCTCATAAGAACAGCTATTGACAATCTCTTAGCACTAGTAGTTCATATAATAGACTTGAGCTCAGAGAGGCTAAGAGAATGCTGCAATACAAAAGAACGGTGCAGTGCCTTACGTGACGGCAAATCCTTAGTAACCTCGGCATAAACTACACTAGACGACATGGCGTTAAGACAAACGTACCACATAAAACAAGGCAACATCTTTACGTACCACAACTACCGAAGAGAACAGACACCCCGTGTATAACAACGAAAGCAGAATAGAACGCTCGTAAACAATGGAAAAAAATGTTACAGAGGCTTAGCTCGGCTATTGTTCTTAGCTTTCCTGATTGTCTAGAATTAACTTGATTATCATGCTTACTGCTGCTCCAATGACACACACATGGTATACATATATTATGGCACATGTATATTTATTTTGCCAGGCAACTATTTCGGGATCCGTAAGCTTCTCCGCTCTTCTGCGCCGTTGAGCAGCATTTGCGCTCTCCTTTTCCATGGCTATACCGTACTGGTTAACTCCAGTCAGAGGCGCTGCGGCTTCAGCGCAGTGTCAGACGGCGACTGCACAGTGAAGGCGAAGAGCTGCGCGCGCGCCAGCGCCAGTATCTCTGCCTCGGCTACGACGTCACTCCTCTGGAAAGCACAGACCATCGGCGGCGAGTCGCGCGCGGCGGCGGCAGAGTGCGCGGGAGGTGCCGGCTCCGATGCGCCAGCTGTGTGACATCACTGATCCTCGCGCATGCGCAGCACGGCTCTTCAGGAGGCGCGAGACTGGCTCGGCTAGGCCAATGTAGCTAACGCTTCAAAACAGATTCTTGCACTCAACGGACGCTGTCTACGTAGACGCAGCGGAGTATGCGAACTCTTGTGGTATGGCCATTGCGGTCGTAGGTAGCGACAGTGGCCTAAGGGCTATTGGCTCGATTCAAGCCGGCGGCGCGGCAGCTGCGAAAGACTCGGCTATCGCAGTGGTAACGGCTTCAACGCAAGCAAAAAATGTAATCTGCGACTCAAAGGCCACAGCAGAAAATTTTGCCAGAAGGCGAATCTCACCGGAAGAACAAAGGATCTTTGTCAACTTTCGAGACCAAAGTTAATCCAAATGATTCTTGCGCCTGCGCACTGCTTTCTTCCTGGCAACGAGGCGGCTCACACCGCGGCTAGAGGACTTAAACGCTGAGCCGCTGAGACACACCCGCAAGGATCAAGAGAAGGTCGCATGGTTGCTTAGAAAGAAATTACTAACCGTTATCCATTGGAAAGCGCGTGCTATACTCTCGCGCACCACGCACTTAACAAGCAGCAAGCTGTGGCTTGGCGCCTCCTTCAACCAAACACGTATCCAAAACCGTTGGCCTATAGCCATTATTTTCAGGGTCAGTACGCCGACAGGTGCAAATTATGTAAAGAAAGGACGGACCTACCTGACATTATCTAACATTACGTGGGCCTGTCAAAAGGCGCATTCGGAGACCGAATGATGAGCTTTCGGAGACCGCGCCACTCAGCACACATTCAAAGGAACAGCTCCAGGCGTCCGACGGACCGAGGCCGCCGCCAGGGCCCAAGGCGGCGGTCAAAGCTGGGGACCGCATCACCAAGGTTGCCGGATTCTTATAACAAAGTTTCATCCTCCTGTTCCTCCTCTACTCCTGCGCATAACTTAGACAACTCCAATGAGGTTAAGAAAACCTCCTTGAACAACTCACAAAAGGCGATTCCGCCTGGATTTTTCGCACATGCATTCATTGCTATGGCTATTAGTACTTCTTAGGTAGATCCTCCTGCTTGTTTGGGCCTGAATTCCTAATAGACATTTAATCGCCACCATTCCAACAATTTCCCTTTCATTGTAGTCGTTTGCCTAAAGGATAAAATTGAAACTGAATTTATTTTTAGAGTTGATTTGATTGTGTATTGTATAAGTAGAGCTAGTTTCCAGAGGCAGCCGAACTCTGAGATTAAACTAGACCTTTCACAGAGGCTTTGCAGGATGACTTAATTTATGTGTTATTGCATCCCGCCGCTGAGGTGCGGGAGTTGGCCTTGATTGACGCGGAAGTGCGATGAAGAACGTAGATTTATTTACAATATGAGCATTAATAAAATAGGATGAGAAGACTGCAGATAAACATGGTTTCGGCCGGCAGCATCTCGTACGCTGCGGACCACGGCCAGGAGAACACACCCGGCTTTCGATGGTTGTGCTTCTTATAAAGCTTTCCCATACGTCACTTCCAGCCAATCAAGAACTGGGGCGAGATGATGTCAGGTTCGTCCAATTGGCAGTCCCAAACAGGTGGCGTCACTTCCGGCCAATGGGAGACCCAGAGCCTTGTTGCCGGTGGACTGCACTCTTGCGTGTAAGAGCGCGCGCCTAGAGATGCAATGCCTCCTTGCATCATGTTGCATCCCGGTGAGGCCATCGTCCCAGGATCGATGAACGTGGAATACGAACCACCTCGGCTCTGGCGCGAAGGCGTCGCTCTGGGGATGACTCACACTCCCCTGCCTCTGTGGGAATGCCGCACTTATCCGCTGAAAAGCTGGATGCTGCAATGGTGCGCAGTTCGTATCTAACAGCTCCTCCTCGCCCCGGCAGTTCGGAATGGCCGGTGAACACAATTCGCTGGCCATGAAGAACGGAGGTGAAGCCTGCAGCCCACTGGCGGCGACCGTTGTTCGATGACTTCCTTGGCCCACGTCCTGGACAAAGTGTGTCAAACAAACAAAACAACATAGCGCTGCTCCATGCGCAAGCGCAGGCCCTTGACCTTTGACTCGCCAGGCTTGTACATTTTCGAAATCAACACTGTCGTTATGCTCAATTTTGACACAAAAGTTCGAACAACCCTTCAAAACAGCTTTCCATTTTTCCTCAAATGCCGACAAGGTCCGCATGCCATTGTCGTTGCAAAGAAAATTTAGAGAAACTGAATGAATAATGAGAAACACTAGAATAATACACACGCAAAGTGTAGCTACGCGGATGAATTCCATTCCTTCTTTGCGAATGCTTACGTTCCGCATAGAATGGCATTCTTTCGCTTCGTAGTTTGAAGTTGTAAGCGTCCGGTCGCTCTTTCGCACGGCGCTCACGGGCATTCTGTTTACATTGAGAGGAGGCAAGACAACGCTACTCAATCCAGGAGGAAGTATGGAGCCGGTCTCCTTTTTTGTTATTTCAACTGGCGCCATAGCTTGGCGGGGACGGTGTTCAGCGGGAATCAACTTACGCGCCCCTTCATCTATCACGCTCTTTGCTTTTTCCGCCGCGGCATTAGGTTCCAGTTGGGAATGCGTTTCCTTACGTCTGGCCCCTATGCTTGTTTCGTCCGCCAGCTGAGCGGCGATTTGGCGGGCTGGCGAGCGCGTGGATGCTTGCACCGTTTTCTCTCCGAACTCTCGACCACGATCCCGTAACAAACGTTCCGAATGGGTTGAAAAGAGATAAGGATAGTTCATTGACAGTGCCTCCGAGACGCCTGCCTCTGTCTCCAGGTCTCCGAAAGGACCGGATACTGTGACTCTCGCTATTGGTAAGCAAACACTGTGTTTTTCTAGCACTGATTTAATCCAGATTACCTTCCCTGTATAGTCCTCCGCGCTTACAAAAGAAGGGTGAACTAGGTCCATGGTTGCTCCGCTGTCTCTCAATACACTACAGGTCTTTCCGTTAATACGCAGCTCCTGCAGGTACGGACGAAGAAGCTCCAAGCTGTCTATGCTTCCGCTCACATAGGAAAGCACCACTGGCTTTTCTTTCTTGCAATCCGCGGCAAAGTGACCTAGGCCCTGACATTTATAACATCGGTACGGCCGCCTTTTCTCGAATTCTCGAGAGTCAACCTTTTTTTTTCTTTCTGCCGAAGGGTTGCTAACTCCGTTATCGTGGTTCCCTTCTGTTGTCTGTTCCGCAGTTTCGGCCCTCCGGGTAGCTTTTGCTGGTGTCTGCGTTTTTGGATGGATAAACCCTTTTGAATTATCCCTTCCATGTAAACGCGTGTCATCAGTAGTGAGCTTTCGCCGCATCACATACTCGTCAGCTAGCAGCGCTGCTTTCTCTACCGTATCTACGCCATCCCTATCTTGCACCCAAAGTCTCACTGCCTGTGGAATACTGCGGTAAAATTGTTCGAGACATATACACTCCACAACCTTATCTCTACTTTCGTAGACATCGGCGCCCTTCAGCCACTCCAAGAGGTTTGTTTTCAAACCGTACGCGAACTCAGAGTAGTCCTCATTACTCTTTTTGCTAGCGTCTCTGAAACGCTGCCTAAATGCTTCTGAGGAAATTCGGTACCTCTTCAAAAGCGTTGCTTTTACTTTCCCGTAGTCCTCCGCATCACTCACACTCAATCTTGCGACTACATTCGCTGCCTCACAGGGTAACAACGTCACTAAGCGCTGCGACCAAGTGCTCGGAGAAAATTTACACCTCTCGCAAGTTCTCTCGAAATGGACCAAGAACAACGCAATGTCCTCTCCCATCTTGTAGGGTTTAATCCACTGGTCCATCCGACATGGCTCGACATCGCTTGGTCTCACAAGGTTGTCCCCTTCGATACCCGCCGCTGCACGTGACTTCAGGATTTCAACCTGTATCTCAGCCATTTCTTTTTCGTGTTTTTGCTGTTGTCGCTCATGTTCTCTCAAGCGTTCTTCCCGCTCTAGCTCTCGCTTTTGCGCGTCCTGCAACACTTCCCAAGCAATCCGAATACTCTCCTCGTCATTTTCACTTTCATTAATTGCCTTTTGGATAGCTGGTTTTTTCATATTCTTGTCCACATCCACTCCCAACTCATCGCACAACAACAGCAGGTCTGACCTCGTCAACCTTCTCAGATCCATTTCAGCTGCTCTGACCGGTGGTTCGAACTGTTTCCTTAAATTTGTGCAAACACTCAGTTGCGACAAATCACCCGATTCCCAGAACAATCAAAATTAACACACAAGTTTTGAAGTCTGGCGAATCAAAAGGAAAAAAACCACACGCTCACCCACGGATGCAACACATGCCATTTGGTTCATCCGTCAGCTGCTCCCAGCTGCTCAGGACTTTCTGGGTAGAAGACTCCACTCTGTCTTTCTTCCCAGTTGCTCAGGACTCTGCGGGTTGGAAGGCTTCCTCACTCGCCGTACCCAGACGCTCAGTCCTTCCGGAGTCCGTTCCCTGTCGCTGAGAACTTCTTGGATCGAGGGTCCATCCTTACCGCTGCCACCAGTTGCTCAGGACTTTCTGGGTCGAAGACTCCACTCTGTCTTTCTTCCCAGTTGCTCAGGACTCTGCGGGTTGAAGGCTTCCTCACTCGCCGTACCCAGACGCTCAGTCCTTCCGGAGTCCGTTCCCTGTCGCTGAGAACTTCTTGGATCGAGGGTCCATCCTTACCGCTGCCACCAGTTATTGCATCCCGCCGCTGAGGTGCGGGAGTTGGCCTTGATTGACGCGGAAGTGCGATGAAGAACGTAGATTTATTTACAATATGAGCATTAATAAAATAGGATGAGAAGACTGCAGATAAACATGGTTTCGGCCGGCAGCATCTCGTACGCTGCGGACCACGGCCAGGAGAACACACCCGGCTTTCGATGGTTGTGCTTCTTATAAAGCTTTCCCATACGTCACTTCCAGCCAATCAAGAACTGGGGCGAGATGATGTCAGGTTCGTCCAATTGGCAGTCCCAAACAGGTGGCGTCACTTCCGGCCAATGGGAGACCCAGAGCCTTGTTGCCGGTGGACTGCACTCTTGCGTGTAAGAGCGCGCGCCTAGAGATGCAATGCCTCCTTGCATCATGTTGCATCCCGGTGAGGCCATCGTCCCAGGATCGATGAACGTGGAATACGAACCACCTCGGCTCTGGCGCGAAGGCGTCGCTCTGGGGATGACTCACACTCCCCTGCCTCTGTGGGAATGCCGCACTTATCCGCTGAAAAGCTGGATGCTGCAATGGTGCGCAGTTCGTATCTAACAGTGTGCGTTGCTACAATTGGCTCCATTGACAGCACCTTGTTCGTTGACCTTTCGAAGGCACCCTTTTGTGACATGTGTAGGACAATATGAATTAAAGAAGCAGTGGCAGAATTTCAAGCACGAGATGTGGCCTTCACTCGATAGCTTGGTATGCAAAAGATATTTGAGCGGAGTTTGAATTGCGTCCGTTGCGTAGAAGTTACTTTATTTCGATGGCAAACAGGGTGCGAAAGCTCAGTGGTGCGTTATGCCCCCTGCGACATCGACAGTATTATGACGTGTTCAGCTGGCACCCAGGCCACGCCCCAGGCACAGGGTGACGATGCACTAGCAACGATAACGTCAACGGTCTCAGTGTTGCCATCGTGGTGCCGACTAGCAGCGACGCCGGGCCGCGGATTCACTTCGATTGTCTGGGTTGGTTGTCTCGAGTCCTGCGTCTTTGCCGCGCCGTTTCGAATGATTTGTCGTGTGCTCGTCAGCGTGTGGTAATTGGAAGCGACGATCTCATTCGCATTACACGCCATCATGTCTTGAAACAATTGTGCAGGACTTACACCAGTGGCGTTTCAGGTGCCGCAAGTAGGATGTCCTTTGTCACGGACCGCTGCAAAGTTGGTTTGTAGAAGCTTCCAGGTAGGACTGCGCATGCAATTTGCGTCCCTCCACGCGTCTCCGCGATGCATTGAACTTAAGCCTAACCAACGCCTCCACAGTCGCACGCTTTACAGACCGAGAAAATGAGCTCTTCTTCGGAGCTTGATGGTGACATAGGCGAAACGCGCCAGCACGGACGCCTGGCTGGGGACGAGACGCGCAGAGCGTCGACAGCGTGTTTTCGTGTGGGAGGGGGGGGGGGGGTGAATGAAGGCGAGCCTGGATTAATGTTAGAATCGGCAGACGCAAATGGAGTTTTTGAGCAGTGCGGACGTATTTCACCTTTAATAAACCTTTGAATAAATTGTTGTTGATAGCCATCGGACTGCTTGCTTTTAACACAAAATTGATTTACGCCGGGGTCCACCAAGATTTTCATGACGTATTTCCGCCATGGAAATACGTCAGAAAAATGAACACCATCAAATGGCAAAGAAAAAGTTCCGTTGAGAGTAGTCGAACCCATGACCTCTCGGTCCGCGACGATCGCTGGCGGGCGCTGAGCCAACTGAGCTACCGTCAAACACATAACGGAGGGTACATAAACACTGAAAGAATACGCACTAAAATTGGCAAGCACAAAAAGGAGAACAGACAAAGCACTGGCGCTACTAACAACTGTTTATTTTCGTCACACCCACCGAGCTTAAATACATATAATTATGGTGTTGCGCGTGCGCAACTTCGTATTCGGAACATAGAGCAAACAAATCAAGTATAATACAAAAAAAAACACTATGTGATAATGCCTGACGTATAACAAGGTGCGAGTTATAGCTGCGCATGTCAAAGGGAGCCTTGCACAAATTCAAATTCGGAAGCATGCAGGACACTGAAGCCTCACTTATACATGCACCCACATTCTTTTTGATAAAAAAAAAACGCCAGGCCTGCGCGGAAAGCGCAGCACAGATACAGCGAAAGCTCGAAGAGCGGCATTTCTAGAGCCCGTCATAAACTCTCGTGTGTGGCTACTAACACAACACACTAGCAACGTATCTACTACGCCACAAATCAAAATTTTTGTGAAGTTGGGAAGCACCCACCACGACATTACTCGCCATTCTGCGGAGAAGCGAGGTACCATCTGTAAGGCATTATGAGCAGTTTCTTGGTGCGATGGCTGATGACGATGAAGAATTGCGACTGAGCTGTTGTAATGGGTTGGAAGCTTTAAAGGACCCACTAGTTACTTAATTCGCATTGTGTGACGCCCGGTCGTTATGTCACTCTCCCACCACGCTTTATAACATACGCTAACGTGAGAAAGAGATAGAGAGAGGGAATTAAATTTATTGAGACCTTGAGGAAGTGGATCTTTGGAGCCTTATGGGCTTCCTTGGCAACCAATAGAAGTGCACTTGCGAGGAACCCACTACGCTATAAATCACCATAATTTTTGTGAAGTACGAGAAGCAGCCACTATGCATTTTTTCGTCATTCTGCGGAGAACCGCGGTAACTGCTAAATACCTGTCAGGCATTATGTGCACTTTGTTATTGCTGTGGCTGATGACGATAAAGAATTATGGCAGAGCCCTTTGTAATGGGTTGGAAGCACTCAACAACCTACTCGTTGCGCAATTCGCAGTGTGTGACGGCTGGTTACAGAATTCGCGTTGTGTGACGCTTGGTTGTTGTTTTACTCTTCTACCAATCTTCTACCACGCTACATTACATATGTTAATGTGGTTCCTTTCCGACATGAAGCCGGTATAGGGTGTTTTTGCAAAGCGGATTCGAGCACCGGCATGGCTCTGAGGTAGGACACTAGGCCCCCACGCAGAGAGCCCAGGTTCGAACCTCGTTTCATCCTAAAAATTTTTTTTCTTATTTTGTTTTTTTTTTCTTATTTCGAGCGATAGTGGTTACGGACACCGGCGGCGAAAACGGGCCTTGTGATCTCATAACAGCTTTCGCTGTAAAACGCTTCTGAAGCGAGCCGAGATGGCATGCGCTTTCTTTTGCCCAGTATTATAGTGTCTCGGAAAATCGGTTCGAACCCACATGCAGAAATGTGCGTGACCAGATGCGGATACTTATCTTCTTTCTTTTTTGCACTTAGTGCGTTCTCCCTAAGTCGGTCATTGACGCATCTTTCTGACTGGAAGATGTATATTTTCCCACGAGACATGGGAATGGAGTAAAGAACTCCAACAGAGCATTCGGCGAAAGGTTTTGCATTCCTGGTGCTGCATGCTCATTTTGTTTGAGCGCGAATTCGAGGGCAAAGTTTCTGCAGTTTATTATGGGCAGAAAACACCAGAGGCAATTCATGCCTGTTTGCCACCTTCTTGAGACTGTGCGACAGGGTGTGCACGTATGGCATGACCAGTGGTGTCCCAATCATCCCCCGAGCCCCTACCCTTTCTGCTCCGTGTTTGACTCTTTGCCAGAGCGACTCGGCGACTGCTACAATGACCTGCGAAGGGTAGCCTGCCGCCAAAAGGCTGGTTACTTCCCAATCAAAGCTTTCCTGCGTGCGATGTAGGCACGACTTTCCAAGAGCAGACTTGATGCACTTTACAACAATTCCTTTTTTTGATGAGTCGTGCCTAAATCGCATGTCGCAGTGCTCGTCCGCAGTCGAAGCGGCACTCATGTAATGTGAGCGCCCACAGCATCAAGCGGCCGCTGCTGCGGATTTGTCAAGCGGCTGATCGCAAGACAGAGCTTGCTGAACAATGAAACCTGGCTGCTGATATGTTGGTGTGGAGCGGCTGCTTTGTGATTATGTCGCGTACATTTATTTTGAACAAATTATAAGAGATTTTCAGGACATAACGTACGGCGCGGCCTCAAGGCTAACTTGGTCACATTTGACGCATTATAGCTTGTTGGCATCTAAAATGCAACAAATTCTGCACAAAACATGCAACGCATGTTTTGTGCAGAATGGCAGCTGACGTCGCTGACTTCAATCGGAGAGACTTAGAAAAATTAAAAATGATCTTTTTGAGAAAACTATTTTCAAACTTCGCCGTTTTTGGTAAAGCACTTAGGTTGGAGCCTAGTTATCGAGTGAGGCGGGACGCAATAAAACCACGGAAATTGTTTTAAAGACAGCGCAGATATAGAAATTATTATGGACGGATTTTTATTATATTCACTATATCTTGTTTGCCGCAATTAATTCCTGAAATACAGGTATTTTGTGCAATTTGCCACGTTTCTGATTTTTTTCTTCAAAAGTGCTTCGACAGGCAAGGGAAAGAAGACTCATAACATTGCACTTCACTTGTTTTTTGAGCGGAATAAATATTGTGACAAAGAAGTACACCGTTCATTCCTTAGGCGCGCTCAAATTCGGAAATCGCGAGAGTGGCGGGAAATACTTTTCTGCGGCCCAAATTTATATATTTTTTCAGGCGAACAAATATTTTTTACGCAAAACTAACTTCGAAACCATTGTTCTGGGTCTAATGCCTAGGTCTGCAGTAAGTTTCATCAAAATCAGGAATGGTGACCGGACCTCGTGTTCGATCTTATCTCGACACACCCAGTAAGTAGCCGACTGATCTCCGTTTATGTGGGCACTCGCGTTTTATAGCGGACTGTTATGCTATTCCTTACGCCGTTACGGGTTAGCAAAAAAACATCATCATCTTGAATGGCCTCTACGTTTTAATTGCGTGCAACGCAATAACTCGTTCGGCGTGCGCTATCTTCGTCCTCTCCTTCATGTTCTGTTTTGTTCCCCGAATATGTGCGAACGGCAAGCGCTCTCCCGCTGCACCGATGTGTCCGGCGTTAGATGCAGTTACTCGAATGGGCGAGAGAACGAGCATGGAGAAGAAAAAAGAGAGAGAGAGAGAAACAGAAAGAAAGAAACGAAAGAAAGAAAGAGATAGAATTCAGGAAGTAATACCCAGTGAGAAGAGACAAAGAAACGAAAAAAGAGATAGAAAAAGCAGAGAGCAAGACAGCAAAAGAAAGAGAGATAAAAAGTACAGAGGAAAAAAGGCATAGCAAGAAAGAGGAAATGGTAAATAGACATTGAAAGAGAGAGAGAAAGAAAATAAAACAAGTGAAGAAAAACGAAAAAGCGAGGACAGATAGAAACAAATCAACAGAGATAAAAAGAAAGAAATAGAAAGTAAGAAAGACAAAAAACAAAACAGCGAAAGAGAAAAAAAGAGAGGAAGAAAGAAAGAGAAAAAATAAAGACAAACACGGAAGGCCGACCAGCACCGTTGTTCCTTCATGCTAAGCACCACAATTGCAAAGCTGCGTTAAATTCTTTAAATGGGAGATCCAAAGTGGCCGCCGAAATCGTGGGTCGGCCACTCTGATTGCACCAAACCGAACCTGCGAGTAAAACACGGGAACTCTCCGCGTGAGATCGCGCTGGAAGTTCTTTATGCACACGTCACGTAAACCGGTTCCAGAAGCTATTCTTGCTTCCGCTTTCTACGTTTTCATGGCAACTTTGGTCACCGCCAAGCGCGACGACAGTTGCTTGCAAAGTGACGGAAGTGACGTATGTCGCTCGTTCTATTACGACCGAATCCGCGTATTGGTGATGGAGCAAATGAGAGCCATCAGTCGCGGAGCGAGTTGCTCAGAAACGACCACTCGAACTACCTTGCTCCTGATCGACACGTGGACAACGAATTCGCCGTCGCGGAGCAAGAAATCATGTCAGAGCAGTGAAAATGCCGTAAGTATTGTCTGTTTCTTTTTCCTACGACTGACAACAGACTAGCGGTCGCTTCATTAGAATCCCCAGCCTTTTGTGGCACTGGAACTCCTGTTTGCCTCACCTGCACCATTAGAAGCAGTTACCCAACTAAGCATTCGGTACGCCATTCCATTATACCAGCTCAATTACGCCAATGTAGCCGTTGCAGAGGGAAGTGCGCATTACGATTGAAGAAAAATAGGTGTCTCAGTTCGGCACACGTCTGCTCTGCAGGCAAAGTTAGAGCAGCATAGCCGTACTAGACTAGATAACATCGATTATAAAATGCCCCAAGTCAATATTTTTTACTGATATAAGGTTTCAGCCGATACATCCGAGGAGCATACGTAAGAAATGTTTTCACGGAGTATGCGCTCACCAAGACTGGCTGCGCGACGTAATGCACGGGCGGTGTTGTGGAAGTGAAGAAAAGCGGTTGACACGGACTGTTGCGTCATTACTTGGCACTCGAGAGAAATCACTTGACACTAGACGGTCGCTGTCATTCGCGCACTATGCTGTCGCGGCAGCATCGCTGTCGCGGCTCTTTCTCAGCATCCTAGTACGATTACGGAATATTAGCGTCGATTCGGTCACTCTCTAAACCTATTGGTCGAAAAGGTTTAATCGAATAAGTCGATTGTATTAAACACAGACATCAGACATTGATGATGTATAATCGTTTTGCTAACCATTCATCACAACTAATCAATCAGCACTATTCCTATCCCTAGTGCTTCCGCAGCCTACTGCCGTATTCTGCGTCGTGCGTGCCTTGTTTCCGCGCCCGATACGGTGTTTCTGCAATCATTGCGTATCAAGTAACGAGCATGACTAGCCGCACAGGCATCAGCGTTAAACACGACATGCTCTTTTTTTAGTGATCTTTCAGGAAACGTTTTGTCTCCGACACGGCCGGTATATGCAAGCGGTCTTCGTTTTTTCAGCGTGTGAAATCAGTGGTCAAGACGAATTAAAAAGACTATGATTGAACCAATCCATGGCGGCAACAGCAGGTCGTGACGCCGTTCCGGGTATTGCTCGATTTTTCGGACATATGTGCATGTGATGTGGTAAAACAGAAGACGCCGCCACCATGAAAGGAGGTGCGCGAATTCATGTCGTCGCGTTGCCTTTAAATGATTTTAGAGCGTAGCTCTTTTGGTACGTGGCGTGTGACGGTTTTCGACGTTGCGAATTCATCGAAGTGAGTATAGAGCAAGAGTCTCGGTGAACACAACAGCATCGGCGTCGCTCCACTCTAGTCGACGCCAGAGGTATTGATGACAAGCCCCGGCGCAGTGTAGGTATGGTGGCTAGAGGGGGAGGTGTCAGCATCGGCCGGGCTGCGCCGTGCAAGCCGGTGCGGCATATTTTCATGACGCCGACAGGTGGCGCGCTCGCCGTCTCCGAGAACATAGAATAAATAAGTACATAGAATCAAAGTTTGGCAGCTCGTATCTAAATGACAAACAAATAACAAATATAGCCGCAAGAGTCGAGGAAAAAGTAGACGAACTACCAGGCAAAGACTGGAAGTATAGTGAGCTGCTACATGTAATCACGAAAGAAATGGAAATAGAGAAGAAAACTATTTGTTGGAAAGGAAAGAAAAAGCCAAAAAGTTGGTGGAACAAAGAAATCCGGGAAGCGATCGAGACGCGACGTCAGGCATCACGGGAGCACAGACAGGCAAAAAAGGAGAAGCGGCCACAGGACGAAGTTAACCAAATATGGGAAATATATTTAGAGCAAAAATCCATTGTGCAGAAATTAGTCGAGGCAAAAATTAAAGGTGAAAGTGAACGCTGGATGACAGAGATTCGCGAAAAGAAGAAGGCCGCGCCTAGGATATTTTGGAGCCACCTAAAAGCGCTGGGTTTCCTAGGAAGTCTGTCACAATGCAACAACATATGGTAGATGAAGGAGGAAATAAATTCGAAGGATATGAAGCGCTAGGTTACATTCGAAAGATAACAGCCGATTCGTTTAAAAAGGTCCCCCAGGGGATTCCCCCGGTGAGTAAAAGTACGCAAAGGAGAGCAACCGACGAAGATGTAGTACTAGAGAATTTCAATTGGAAGAAGGCCGAAGGAAAAATTCCTAAGCGCACTACTCCGGGCTTAGATGGGGTTCCCGTCAGCCTCATTAACGAACTCGGACATAACACTAAAGAAGCACTGCTGAAAGCCGTAGAAAAGTGCTTACAGGAGAGGGAAATACCAGACAGTTGGCGAAAAAGTAGAATGAACTTAATCTATAAAGGCAAGGGAGAAAAAGATAACATTCGCTCGTATAGACCCCTAACAATTACATCGGTGCTATACAGGTTGGCGATGCAGGCAGTAAAATTAAAAATAGAAGCGTGGGTAGAACAAAATGATATTTTGGGAGAACTTCAGAATGGATTTCGAATCGACAGGCGGTTAGACGATAATCTGTTTCTTCTTACCCAGTGTATAGAAATATGGTAAATAGAAAACAGGCCCTTATACGTAGCTTATCTAGATATTACCGGGGCGTATGACAACGTTAATCAGGAAATTCTGTGGGATATATTGAAAGAAATGGGCATAGGTGACGACTGTATACAGCTTTTGAGGGAAATATACCGAGAAAATACAGTTTTGTATAGAATGGGAAAGAATAAGTAGCAAGGACAGCGTTGAAATTAGCAAGGGGCTGAGACAGGGATGCCCTTTGTCCCCGCTGTTATTCATGCTGTACATGGCGAGGATGGAAAAAGCGCTAGAAGGTAGCAACATTGGATTTAATTTGTCACACAAACAGGTCGGAGCGATGGTTGAGCAGAAGCTTCCAGGTCTATTTTAACACGAAAGTGTTTTATGCCGGGGTCCACCAAGTACATCCGTCACGGATATGACGTTGATAAAATGGACGCCAACGGGTGCGAAAGAAAAAAACCAAGAAAAAGATACCCCGCTGGGAATCGAACCCACGACGTTGCGGCCGCGACGGCAAGCGCCCGACGCTCTACCGACTAAGCCAACTCGGGAGATGCTAGGCACGGCGCGAACGCGCCTTATATCTTTCACACCTTCTCTTTCGCGGCGGGCGGAAGGCGGAGCGGGGCGGTGCCGCCGTCTGTGAGAGGTGAAAAGAAGTAATGCTTCACGATCGACACTTACTAGCGCTTACTCCGAGATTGCACGTGATATCGGCGGTCATGGTTAAAGCGTCTCGATACCAGAGAGGTAGACTGGCCGCGTTGGCGTCGCCGAGGCACCCTTGACGCAGTTACGTTCTTTGCCTTTGGATTCGTGTTAGCGTGCGTCGGCTCATCGGAGTAGTGCAGCTTCCACGTGCACGAACGGGATTTCTCTGCCGCCGACTGCTTCAATTGCGAGAGCACCGACTAAAAAAACTGCTGCAATATGCGTTGCAGAAAGGACGCGATTTCGACGGGCGAATGTCGTGCCTTGGTGGAGCGAGAGCAGCGCCTGCGAGACAGAGGCCAGCGGGACGCACGCGTTTGCGGCTCAGGCTACGAACCTCTACCTCCCGCGTTGCTGAAGTGCAGTGTGTGTTATGAATGCATGAGCACAGGCGTCGGCTACCCATTACTAGAAAGCGGACACCGTGCCGTTTCTCTCCTTAATTGACGACGCTTGAAGAAGTGCATACCGGGTACCGATGTTGATTATGAGCTTGTTGATATCATCCTTACGCGGGATTCACGATTCCCTGTGTCCAAATATATGTTCGCACCGTAAGCTACCACAATGGTTTAATCATGATCATGGGCGTTAGTCGTCGCGATAGAGACATGCTGTCAACATGGGTGCATCCACGTTAAACGGTGCTATAGCTGCCGAACACGAATAGACATTGTACAAGCTCTCATATATCACTACACAATAAGCACTACTTCTGTGAAGACACGTTTCACTTTCGTGTTATACCGATTCCTATGACGGAGGGATCAGCCATGTTTTTATGCTGATGATATTGTCTTATTTGCGGACAGTCAAGATGATATACAGCGACTGGCAGATATATGCGGAAGGGAGTGTGAGGCTCTAGGACTAGGATTTAGTGCAACAAAATGTGGATTGATGATATTCAATGATCACGGAGACCATACGGTCTTAATACAGGGCCAAAAAATACCGAGGGTAAGCGAGTACAAGTACCTCGGAGTATGGGTAAATGAGGGGGATAGATATATGGAGGTACAAGAGAAAGCATCGGTAGCAAAGGGAAAGAGGAATGCTGCAATTATGAAGCACAGAGCTTTATGGGGATACAATAGGTACGAGGTGCTACGAGGGCTGTGGAAGGGTGTGATGGTTCCGGGGCTTACATTTGGGAACTCAGTGGTGTGCATGAAGTCAGAGGTGCAATCAGGAATGGATGTAAATCAAAGGACGGTGGGCCGCCTCGCCTTGGGCGCTCACGGGAAGACGACAAATGAGGCTGTAAAGGGTGATATGGGATAGACAGGCTTTGAAGTGAGGGAAGCTCAGAGCAAAATGAGATTCGAAGAGAGGCTGAGGAAAATGAAGAAGAGTAGATGGGCAGAGAAGGTTTTCAGGTATTTGTATAGAAAAAGCGTTGACACGCAGTGGAGAAAAAGAACTAGGAGGCTCACCAGTAAATATACGGCTGGCAGTGCGGGCGATATGGCAACAAGGAGCATTAAGCGGAAGGTCAGAGAGGCGGAGAAGACTTATTGGATGACAGCGATGGAAAAGAAGCCGGCTCTGAGTAACTACCGAAAAGGAAAAAACGAAATAAGGAGGGAAAGGTTTTATGATAATTCAAGGGGAAGCGCTTTACTGTTTGAAGCAAGATCGGGCTGCCTGAGAACGCGTAGTTATAAAGCGAGATTCAGTAACGAAGAAGAACTATGTACATGCTGCGGGGGAACTAAGGAAACGATGGAACATGTACTAATTGAATGTGGCGATATTCAGCCAGGTATACGTGTGGGCACGAGTCTACATGAAGCCTTGGGTTTTAGGGACAACAATGGAAAGCTGAACACGCCCGCGATAGAAATAAGTAAGAGACGGTTAGAGTATTGGTGGCAGAAAAGTAGAGATAAAGTACAAAAATAAATAA
The DNA here is from genome assembly GCF_013339695.2 of Rhipicephalus sanguineus. NCBI lineage: Eukaryota > Metazoa > Arthropoda > Arachnida > Ixodida > Ixodidae > Rhipicephalus > Rhipicephalus sanguineus. The sequence goes on from NC_051185.1 coordinate 60,756,689, forward strand.
TTGGGAAAAAGGTTATTCTGCCTTAAGAGGCAGAGAGATGGACCGTGAATTTATATTGTTTTGGTATAATAACATAGATTTAATCAATATAGATAAGGTATTAGGCCAACATGAAACAAGGAAGGTTTTTTTTTTTATTCTTTTTTTATCCTTCGAGCCTGGTGGCAGACATGTCACCGCCCCGTTATAAAGGGGACGCTCATAGCATCCATCCATCCATCCAGATGCCTAGAGCGAGGTCTGGCGAAGTGGTCTCGTGGATTCTCTCCGGTAAAGTGCGTGTTATGTCACCTGTTGCTTCGCCTGCTCGGATTTTGTTTGTGCGTATTGGTGCCTGATGGCCAAAGGCGTTGCCGTAGCCACCGGTGCTTCGCTGGAAACTGGAATTTCCTAGTCAACGAACGCGTCTATGGCACGCTGTCTACTAAAGCGAGAAACGCATGTTGCGTTTTTCGCGACCGAGAAACGTACGTATGTCGCGGTTTTTGCGAGCGAGAAAAGCATGTCACGTTTTTCGCGACCGATAAACGTATGCCGCATTGTTCGCGAGCGACAAACGCATGTCGCGTTTTCTCGCGAGCGAAAAAGACAATTGTGCGGCGAACGCCGGTGTTGCTGCCGATCTCGCCAGCGCACAACATTTTCTGTCGTGAAGTTGTGTCGTCCCGTCGATAGATTATCTGTCGCCGTCACCGGCCCAGAGGACGCGTGCCTTGATTACTTTATGTGATCGACCGAGCCTCGCAAGAATGCCGAAAAGCGTTCGCTACATTGCGCCGACGGCTCACTGGCGAGTTGTTTTCATGTGCTGACGCTACGTGATGGTAAAACTGCAGAGACAGCAGAGACATTGTTTCGCCCCTGGGTCCACTATGGGATACGTTTCGGGCAGGAAAAAAAGATAGAAATTAAGGTCTCTCTCATCGCAGTTATCCCGCCGATGATGAACGTCGACCGCCAGGGTTTGGAACGTTCCATTCCGTGAGCGGATAAGCCGCTGGACAAGAACAGCGTTGTCTGTGAACCTCACTTCGACGAGAGGTTTATATTTCGCAGCTACACACATGTGATCAACGGTGAAACAGTGGAAATTCCCCGTGGTCGCCCTTCCCTAACACCAGATGCGGTTCGAGCTTTGTTCCCCTACGTCGCTGCGTACCTTTCCAAGAAGTTGCTAGCGAAACGGGGGGCAATAGCCCCCGCAAACGACCACCCACTGCATTAGCCGAGGTGCAGTGTTTTCCAATCGTTACACTTCACACAAAGCTTCAGCAGTACGAAGCAATTACCAAAGCTCTTGTTAGGCCAGCTTCATTAATATGTTTGCCTAATCTCGAAAATTATTTGGTTATATGGTTAGTGTGCGCCGTAAGAAGTCGTGGACGGAAAACGCGCCTCGCGTCCGTACCAAACAACCGCGAATCTAAGCCAGCGCGCGGATGAAATCTCGGAGCCGACAGACGCGCCCGAGGACGCGCCCATGCGACGGCGCTGCTGCCGGCACCGAGATGCCTCCCGCGCCGTCGCGTCGTCATGAAAAAATGCTTCGTCTCCGGCGCGCCGTTGCTCACACCTCCCCCTCTAGCCACCATAGTGTAGGTGTGATCGCTTCGCTTATCCCATATTTCAGCAGTGGGTTTACCGGCATTTGTTTCGGCTTTATGCATGACCAACGGCCGCCACGAAGAGCACTTCGCAGACGCCGCATCAAGGCGCGGGCATCGCATATCAGGCTGAAACAATTGACTTTAAAGGCTCTGTTATACTCCGACTTCCGACGCGAGCGCGCGCGTGGACGTTGCGTTTCGTCACGCCGAGCCGGCGACGCTACGCCAGGCGCAAATCGGTCTCCGCTACTGTCGAGCCGGCTCCAACGCGCCGGTGCGATGGCATCTAGAGCAGCGCATGCGCAGTAAAACGAAGAACGCCCGCGCCACCTGTCGGGAACCGACGAAGCAGCCCGCGAAAGGTTCCTGTGCATGGGAGTCCGGCGCGTCTGGCGCGAAATGCAGCAGGATCGATTCGGAGCCGAGCGACGCCCGAGCGCGCCAGCAGCCGTCGGCTGCGTCGGCGGTCAGCCGACGCCGGTCTATAGAGGGCTGTTTTTTGCTGACGTGACATCGCCGTGACGCGCGCAAGCGCACGTCGACATTACGTTGGTGTATATCAGAGCCTTAACAGCGAAACTGTTTAAGCCAGATGTTAGGCCATCAGGTGTGCGCAGAAAAACGTCGTCGAGCGAGGACGTCACCACGCGTCGCCTAGCAACGCGTTGCCAACTGCGCCGACTCCTCCTTGCTCACCCCCTCGCCATAGCTGCGCGCTCGGCCTAGCTTGGTCGACTTCTTTACAGTGCACTCTGCCTTGCTTTGCCTCTCAGTCCACCTACTCGCTACAGCTCCGCTCTCCATCATGCTATGCCTCGTCGTCTACCCGCGCCAGACTGTGGAAGCGGAGTGCCTATGCTCTAGCTAGATTTGCCTCCTCGCGCACTCCCTTGCCACAGCTGCGCGCTCTGACTAGCTCTTCTGATACATGACAACGACGCCTGGCTTTGTAGAGTATAATACAGTATAGCAAGAGAGTGGGAAAGGGAATTGAGGGTAAGGAGGAGTGATGTGAGGGTGAGGAGGTGGGAAAGATGGAGAGGACCAGCTTCGCTGTTACTTCACTCCTTGCGCCACTAGTGCGCAACTGGCCAAATTTTTGATAAATTAACCATAATCGTTCGCCACTTTAGTAATTACTCGCTGAAGTCTTATCGATGAGAATTTTTTCGTGTATTAATCAATTATTCGCCATTCTTGGCGGCCGTACTTAAAAACACCTCCTTTTATTTCGTGAGATTTAACGTACGAATATCCGATACGATTATGAAGCAAGTGGTCGTGGAAGACTCCGGGAATTTCGTCCGGCCGCCCCGCCACGGTGGTCTAGTGGTTATGGCGCTCGACTGCTGACCCGAAGGTCGCGGGATCGAATCCCGGCCGCGGCGGCTGCATTTTCGATGGAGGCGAAAATGTTTGAGGCCCGTGTACCTAGATTTAGGTGCACGTTAAAGAACCCCAGGTGGTCGAAATCTCCGGAGCCCTCCACTACGGCGTCTCTCATAATCATATCTTGGTTTTGGGACGTTAAACCCCAGATAATAAAAAAAAATAGAATTTCGTCCGGCTGGGTTAAATTTAAGGTGCACGTGAATTTAGGCGCACGTTCATCAGACATTTTTTTCTTCATCGAAAATATGACCATCGCGGGCTGGATTCGTGCCCGCGGCCTTCGGGTCAGCAGTGGAGCACTTTATCCACTTTATCACCGCGGCGACTGATATTTCAAAAAAGATGAAGCAGTTTATACTCATACGCAGTTCATACAACTCCAACTTCCAAACAATTGAATTTTGGGCTCTATTTATTTGCTTGAGAGACGGAACTGAGATGCAAAGCACGAGTACGTAAAAGTTTGATCAATGATATCTACTTTCTTAAATACTAACTATAAGTGGTGCTATTGAATAGTTAAGTAATAATCAACACATGATCCAAAGCGAAACAAGACCGGAATTCAGGCGATGATGGAGACTTCAAATAATTAAAAGATCGTCGAACCGGGATTGTTGCTGGAGTATATTGTAAATGTGAATGCCGCTATGAATTTTTAGGGGCGAAGCTCCTTAAAGCGGCACCCGTTCGTCCCCGTCGTAGTGCGTAACCAATCTTAACGCTAGTACCAGATCTTGACCTCCAAGGTGGTGCCGGTGGGAGATTTCTCCTGTGCGTTGTTGAACAATAAAAAATTCGCAGCGTGCGCGTTCATTAAAAGCCGAATTCTTCTGTCTCTCATTACCCTTTAGCAGCCATTGGCATGTTCCAGTAGGAAACGTTAGTAGAAGTAGAAGTGTAAGTGTTAGCTAAAAGCCGACTTCTTCTGTCTCTCATTCCCATTAGCAGCCATTGTTTGCCTCCAAGGTAGTGCCTGGTGAGATTTCTCCTGTGCGTGATTAAACAATAAAAATTTTGTTCAAAACGCCGTTGATTGATGAAATAAACCAACGAAAGACGCCAGATGTTTTCTAAAAGCAAAACGAAAAGACGCCAGATGTTTCTAAAGCAAAACGAAAAGACGCCAGCTGCTTAACGAAAGACGCCAGATGTTTTCTAAAGCAATGGTTTTCTAAACAATGAAAATTCACAGCGTACATGTAAAATTAAAGTGAGCTGCAAGTCGTCATAACTCTAATCGAACCTTTAGTATAAACGCGCCCGATCTCACGTCGGTGATGATGTACTGGGCAGAATTCACGGAAGATTCACGGTTTACCGATGAACCTCCGCAGCTTCGCCCACTCATCATCATTCATTCCGTGGATATGCTGTGATTTTTTTTTGTGGAGCCGGGTTCCTAAACAAGGCCCCCACGCTCCGAATGCGAGTACTTTACCCGCTGGGCTAAATACCCTCTTTCTCGCTTTTTTTATTCCCAGTCCTGGACATGTATAAAAGCACAAGTTTAAGCACAGAATAGATTATACACCAATAAAATAAACACTAGTGGTCGTCGTTACTATGCCGTTACTATGACTTCTTGAAATTTTTTAAGCGTTGTCAAGGATTTGACCCTTTCCAGCTACCATAGCTCTACGCCTACGCATCACTTTGGCAACTCCAGTGAGGTCAATAAAATCTCCTTAGACGACTTCCAAAGGATTACCAACTAGCCCAATCTCAAACCTTGCCCCAAATGCGATTCTGCCTCAATTTTTCGTTAATGAAATATACTAATTCATTCTTTTTTCGCTCATTCATTCATTCATTGCTATGGCTATCAGTTTCGTTTTGGTAGATGATTGCGCTTGTTTGCGGATGAATTCGTAGCAGACATTTAATTGGCAACTTTCATGTATTTTCCTCAACTTGTAGTCGTTTGCTTAAAGGATAAAGTTGAATCTTAATTTGTTTTTATAGTACATCTGTTCGTGCATGTTCTAAGTAAAGCTACTTTGCACAACCAGCTGAACTCTGAGATATAGCTAGACCTTTCACGGAGGCTTCGCAGGTTGACTTTAAATAGGTGTGCCTTTTCACGGTTGGCTCCATTGAAAGTTGATCGTGACATGCACTGGTTCTCTATTCGCTTTTTCGAAGATTGGTATAGTAGCAGCAAGCGTTGTACCCCAAGAATCTTTTGGTTACTTGATTTTGCCATTCTCTAGTGCAGATGCGTGCGCGATGTTTTTAAGTTGCCTCAAAGTAAGTAAAGTAACTGCTTACGTTTTCAGATAAAAAAGCGGCGTGTAGATATCAATACCACCTCTCGTAATAGGGAGTTTAACTTTTTCACCAAGCTAGCGAAAGAAACGTACGTGACTGGTAGAGGAAATTGGGGCGCCATCTATGAACTAGGATAAGAGCTAAAATCTGCGTTCCGGCTCCTTGCTCCCAAATCTCTTCAACTACCTCTATGAAGGGATCAACTCCATCTCCTACGGGAGGCGCGCTTTCCACCGCCTTGTAATCGTTTGCTTAAAGGATGAAATAGACATGTAATTTGTTTTTGTGTAGTCGATTTAATTGACCAGGTCATAAGTAAATCCGTTTTGCACAGGCAGCCGAACCCTCAATTATAGCTAGACCTATCACGGAGGTTTTGCAGATTGACTGGAGCGAGCTGTGCCTGTTCAAAGTTGGCTCCTTCGGCACTGTGCCGGTCTGGTAGATGTCGTTTCTGCCTTTTCAAGGAACCCTTTCCTGTCCTGCTTAGTGCAATATCATTGTGTTAACCTGAAGCCACATGCTCGAGTACGCAGGCACGTATACTGGCCAACTCAGTGGTGTTTCGTGCAGGGAATTTTGTCTTTTGATGCGAAGCATGTTATAGCGTAGTTCAAACCGGTGGTGGTGGTGACGGTGTGCGGCGTGACCACCCTTACTGCGCATGCGCATACCCTCCCCACACACCTCCTCTCCACTCCCCCTCACCAGTCCTCATGTCCACTTCCTCTCTCCACTCACGATCTCTCCTCCCCCTCTCCACTACCGCCTTTTCCCTTCTCCACCTTTTCTCACCCCTTTTCCCCTCTCCACTTTCTATGTCCCCTCCCCCTCTTCTCTAACCCTCTCCCCTTTCCACTCTTCCTATGAAACGCGGGCTAGACATGCTGAAATTCTCTCTGCGCATCGCCGCAATGAGCGCCAGCGCATGCCCGTCCCCGCCCCATCTCTCTCCTCTCCTACACTGCCCCCTCTCGCACGCCTGTCGACCGCGTTCCCCGCTCGCCCTGTGAGAATTAACGGCCAGGCTAGCGGGAAGACAAGACGCGCGTAGCGTTCCTCTTCGCGTTCCACGACTCGAGGTCGGTAGCATGCCCAACGAACGCCAACGGAACGCGATCGCGCAAGTGCTCCGGCTTCGCATCGCCTCATAGTTCCCTTTAGCGGGAAATGGTGTAATTTTTATCGGAGAAATTCGAGTCGTCACTTTGGACGACAAGGAACCTTTGAGATATTGGAAGAAATTTTAAAAAGGGTGAAATTCTATTTTGTGATGACCAAAACATAGCAGTTGCAGTGAGCTTTCGGCTTCTGCACGCGGTTCTGCGCGTGCGGTACCCAAAAGCATAGTCCTTTAAATTTGTGTCCGATAATTATGTGGAGCGATTTCTAGTTCACTTCGGGTGTTCTAGTTTCTAGTTCTATTGCTTGTAGCTCACTTCGGGTGACTTGAAACCCACGTATACACGTAACCCACGTATACAAACCCACGCTTTGGGTTGTGCAGGCGCGCAGGCGCTAGTCATGATTTTAACAGTCGCAAACGGGGAACACAAATATCTATCTATCTATCTATCTATCTATCTATCTATCTATCTATCTATCTATCTATCTATCTATCTATCTATCTATCTATCTATCTAACTATCTATCTATCTATCTATCTATCTATCTAACTATCTATCTATCTATCTATCTATCACCGTGGCATATATATATATATATATATATATATATATATATATATATATATATATATATATATATATATATATATATATATATATATGCCACGGTGGTTAAGCGGTTACGACGCTGGACCGTGATCCCGTGACCCGACGGTCACGGAATCAAATCCCGGCCGCGGCGGCTGAATTTTCGATGGCGGCGAAAATGTTTCAGGCCAGTGTACTTAAATTTAGGTGCACGTTAAAGAACCCCAGGTGGTCAGAATATTCGGAGCCCTCAACTGCGGCGTCTCTCATAAACATATCGTGGTTTTGGGACGTTAAACCCCAGGGAAAAAAAGGAGTGGTTGCCCTTGGTTGCCGTATAAGTATGAGAGGTGGCACTTCAAGAAAACGTCATTTATTCCGTGGACGCATCGGTCAGAACCTGACCTTTATCAAGGCTAGATAAAGGTCAGGCGCTGACCGAAACGGCGACGTATAAAATAAAGCTTATATATATATATATATATATATATATATATATATATATATATATATATATATATATATATATATATATATATATATATATATATATATATATATATAGTGTGTGTGTGTGTGTGTGTGTGTGTGTGTGTGTGTGTGTGTGTGTGTGTGTGTATACGCGTGAATGTGTTTCTTGCTGCCATTGTGCACGGCAATATGCTGGGATTTGGTTTCTCGTGGATGTATGCATCGACAAGTGTGCGATATACGGAACTTTCAGGACTCGGAATGGGATTTCTTCGTACTGGTACGACACACCACTGAGCCAACTGATCTAAGTCAATGCGTGTATCACTAGGGGTGTGTGAATGAAAAATTTTAGAATTGAAGCCAATACGAATCGAACAGCAATGCCACCGAATCAAATAAGAGTAGGAATCAGATATTATTCGAAAACTATTCGAATAGTATCTGGATAACCATTCATAAAGTTACCCTACAAGAGTAATGTAACCATTTTCGGAACTGCCCAATAATCCCACAAAATTTTATTTCAGAAAAATATTCAGTACCTTTAACAAAAGAAAATTAGGACAACACTTAACCAACAAAAAATGCCACATTTGCGTAAACTGAGACAAGCCCGTACACAGCAGCAACCAGAGCTTCAGAAATATTTTGTAATTGTAGGTTAAAATTCTGAAGTGACTACAATATTCAAGGTGACCCATTGTCAACGGCTTCAAAAAAATTATATATAAATATTAAACAATATTTATATCAGTCAACATTCATATCAGTCAACGAATGCCGGAGCTTTAAGGAAAAACTCTTTGATTCTGTGATCAATAAAGCATCGGTATTCCCGTAAAACGTGGAGCTGCATGCGTCTTGGCACTTCGATCATTGAAACAAGACACGTTACCCCTCTCTTTTCCAATGTTGCGTTCCTTTGAGGTTTTTTAATAGATGCTTATTATTGAAAAAAATGTTTGCGATTCATAATATGCGCTATTCCATTCGAATACCGAATCGAACAGAACGCTATTCGATTCGTCATTCGAAACTTTCCACTATTCGTACAGCCATGGTGTAATGCCGTTTTACTACGTAGCTGTTATGCTTTTCGTCATGCCGTTACGCGTTCACAAAAACTATCAACATCACGAGTAGGCTCTACGTTTCTAAAGCGTGCAATGCAATAACTCGGCAGACGTGCTCTCTCTTCGTCCTCTTCTTCATCTTCTGCTTGCTCCCCGAATATGGGCGCCCGGTGCGTGCTCTCTTGTGGCGCCGAATTGTCCGGCGTGGGATGCAATAGAAACAAATAGAAACAGAGGCAACAAAGATAGTGAAAACAGAGAAGGAGAGGAAGAAAGAAAAAGAAAGAGAAAGAAGGAAGTTCGCCTAGCTGCGTTGTTCCTTCAGGCTCGGCACCACTATAGTGCGCAGCTGCCTTCATTACTAAATCTGGAAGATCCAGAGTGGCCGCCAAAACCCTGGATCGAACACTCGTATTCCACCAAACCGAATTTGCAATGAAACACGGCAACACACCACGTGAGATCACGCCGGAAATTCTAGATGCGCACGTCACGCAAAACGATTCTGGAAACTAATCCTTATTCCGCTTTGTATGTTTTCATTGCAACCTTGGTCGCCGCAAAGCGCGACTACAGTTGCTTGCAAACTTACGGAAAGGACGTATGCCGCTCGTTGAATTTGGGGCCGGATCCGCGACTTGACCGCGGAACAAATGTAAGTGATACGGCGCGGAGCCAGTTTATCTGAGACGACTATTCGAACGCGCGAACCCACTCAGGGTCCATCGTAGAGCATGTAGCGCGAAAATTACGGGGACACAAGGGTCGACCACTGAAAAAAAAATCACAGCATATCCACGGAGTGAATGATGATGAGTGGGCGAAGCTGCGGAGGTTCATCGGTAAACCGTGAATCTTCCGTGAATTCTGCCCAGTACATCATCACCGACGTGAGATCGGGCGCGTTTATACTAAAGGTTCGATGAGTTATGACGACTTGCAGCTCACTTAAATTTTACATGTACGCTGTGAATTTTTATTGTTTAGAAAACCATTGCTTTATAAAACATCTGGCGTCTCTCGTTAAGCAGCTGGCGTCTTTTCGTTTTGCTTTAGAAACATCTGGCGTTCTTTCGTTTTGCTTTTAGAAATCATCTGGCGTCTTTCGTTGGTTTATTTCATCAATCAACGGCGTTTTGAACAAAATTTTTATTGTTTAATCACGCACAGGAGAAATCTCACCAGGCACTACCTTGGAGGTAAACAATGGCTGCTAATGGGAATGAGAGACAGAAGAAGTCGGCTTTTAGCTAACACTTACACTTCTACTTCTACTAATGTTTCCTACTGGAACATGCCAATGGCTGCTAAAGGGTAATGAGAGACAGAAGAATTCGGCTTTTAGTTAACGCGCACGCTGCGAATTTTTTATTGTTCAACAACGCACAGGAAAAATCTCCCACCGGCACCACCTTGGAGGTCAAGATCTGGTACTAGCGTTACGACTGGTTACGCACTACTACGAGGGACGAACGGGTGCTGCCTTAAGGAGCTTCGCCCCTAAAAATCACAGCATATCCACGGAGTGAATGATGATGAGTGGGCGAAGCTGCGGAGGTTCATCGGTAAACCGTGAATCTTCCGTGAATTCTGCCCAGTACATCATCACCGACGTGAGATCGGGCGCGTTTATACTAAAGGTTCGATGAGGGTTATGACGACTTGCAGCTCACTTTAATTTTACATGTACGCTGTGAATTTTCATTGTTTAGAAAACCATTGCTTTAGAAAACATGTGGCGTCATTCGTTAAGCAGCTGGCGTCTTTTCGTTTTGCTTTAGAAACATCTGGCGTTCTTTCGTTTTGCTTTTAGAAATCATCTGGCGTCTTTCGTTGGTTTATTTCATCAATAAACGGCGTTTTGAACAAAATTTATATTGTTTAATCACGCACAGGAGAAATCTCACCAGGCACTACCTTGGAGGTAAACAATGGCTGCTAATGGGAATGAGAGACAGAAGAAGTCGGCTTTTATCTAACACTTACACTTCTACTTCTACTAACGTTTCCTACTGGAACATGCCAATGGCTGCTAAAGGGTAATGAGAGACAGAAGAATTCGGCTTTTAGTTAACGCGCACGCTGTGAATTTTTTATTGTTCAACAACGCACAGGAAAAATCTCCCACCGGCACCACCTTGGAGGTCAAGATCTGGTACTAGCGTTACGACTGGTTACGCACTACTACGAGGGACGAACGGGTGCTGCCTTAAGGAGCTTGGCCCCTAAAACTCACAGCATATCCACGGAGTGAATGATGATGAGTGGGCGAAGCTGCGGAGGTTCATCGGTAAACCGTGAATCTTCCGTGAATTCTGCCCAGTACATCATCACCGACGTGAGATCGGGCGCGTTTATACTAAAGGTTCGATGAGAGTTATGACGACTTGCAGCTCACTTTAATTTTACATGTACGCTGTGAATTTTCATTGTTTAGAAAACCATTGCTTTAGAAAACATGTGGCGTCATTCGTTAAGCAGCTGGCGTCTTTTCGTTTTGCTTTAGAAACATCTGGCGTCTTTTCGTTTTGCTTTTAGAAAACATCTGGCGTTTTTCGTTGGTTTATTTCATCAATCAACGGCGTTTTGAACAAAATTTTTATTGTTTAATCACGCACACGAGAAATCTCACCAGGCACTACCTTGGAGGTAAACAATGGCTGCTAATGGGAATGAGAGACAGAAGAACTCGGCTTTTAGCTAACACTTACACTTCTACTTCTACTAACGTTTCCTACTGGAACATGCAAATGGCTGCTAATGGAGAATGAGAGACAGAAGAATTCGGCTTTTAGTTAACGCGCACGCTGCGAATTTTTTATTGTTCAACAACGCACAGGAGAAATCTCCCACCGGCACCACCTTGGAGGTCAAGATCTGGTACTAGCGTTACGACAGGCTACGCACTACGAGGGACGAACGGGTGCCGCTTTAAGGAGCTTCGCCTCTAAAATCGTGCGCTAATGTCATTCTTGTGTATTCTTCGCATAGTTATAAATCCCGCGAGATCTCCCTGGAAATCGAGCGCTTGCCGAGGCGGTGACACTGTGTCTACACGGCGCGGGTATCAGCCAGATGCTCCAGATGCGTTTTGGACGATCTTAGGTAAATTATTGCTGTTAATTTTTGGTGATATCACTAGTTTATATTTTTTCAAAGCTTGTCAGTTTACCTTGCACTGGTTTTCAGCCTTGCTATTATTGTTTAAGGCCTCTATTGACCTTCGCGTGACCATGTGACATGAGACAGTGGATTGACGACAAGCCGGGCGTCTAGAGTGCCACGCACTTAAAAAGAATTAAAACCGAAACGGCAACCAGATTAGACTTCACAATCGTCCAGTTTCGCTTTTTGAAGCCTTGAAGGGTTTAGTGCAAGCTTCGCCAGTTTTCTACAAACGCGCGACATCGCAAATCCATGCACACGCAAGATCTGCACAAATGGACACAAGAAAGTCGACAGTTGCCTGAATGATTTAATCTTGATTCGTTGCCTACACATGATACTTGATGTCAAGTATCGACGATACGTCAAGCTGCACAACTCCACCGAGAATACTCGAAAACGGTGTCTAGCGAACAATGAGGCTCGCAACGAGAATAGCGAAGCACCACTATGGCAGGAAGGCAGCCAACATAATTTGTCTAGTGGAATCTTTCGTTGGTAGCCGAATAACATACGTAGTTCCGTGCTTAAACCTTCGAAATTCGAAAAACGCCAATATTTCTGTCGTCATTTGACCGGGATGTAAACAAGTCCTAATACTGTCCATAAGGACAGCTAATGGGAAGCTCTTAGCACAAGTAGTCCATATATAAAGACTTGAGCTCAGAGAGGCTCAAAGAATGGTGTAATGCAAAAGACTGGTGCAGTGTCCTACGGGACGGCAAATCCTAACCTCGGCATAAACTACACTAGACAACATGGCGTTAAGAGAAACATACCACATGAGACAAGGCAACATATTTACTTACCACAACTACCGAAGAAAACATGCACCCCGAGTATAACAAAGAAAACAGAATAGAACGCTCAGAAACAATGAAAAAATGTTGCAGTGGCTTAGCTCGGCTATGCCAGGATAACGCAGCGTTAGCAAAGGTTCAGCTGATTATTCTTAGCTTTCTTGATTGTCTAGGATTAGTTTGATTATCACGCTTACTACTGCTCCAATGGCACACACACGGTATACGTATTATGCGGCACATGTAATTTATTTTGCCAGGAAACTACTTCAAGATCCGATGAGTTAAGCTTCTCCGTTCTATTGCGCCGTTCAGCAGCATTTGCGCTCTCCTTCTCCATGGCTATACCACACTGGCAAACTATTGCTGCTTGTGCTTTGTGCGCTTTCAACGCAAACTTGGTCGCTGCAAATTGCAACACCGTATCTCGCAAGGTGACGGAAGTGACGCATGCCGCTCGTTTTATTTCCCACCCGATCCACGACTTGGCCAAGGTGAAATTTTATCTGCAGCGAAACTTGGAACGAAAAGCGGTCGAAAACCTATTGCCACAGACATCAACGCACGCTGTACGATTACAGCGCGACTAGGCGAGTAGGGGACAATCAACGAAAACCAAACACTCAAAAGAATTTTTGTTCGAATACTCCTAATTTATTATGTGCGGATGTAAAGTAAAAATTTACTTTACGGTTTGTCTGACACTTGGCTAAATGGTTGTTTGCTTCATCCTTTGGTCTAGTGCCATAAATGGGGGGCGTATGCAGGCATTTTGGCATGCGGGCTTGTGTTTGGTTCCTTCGGCGCGTAGTAGGGTCAACGGGGCATCGCTAACTTTTGTGCGGTGGTTTTGTGCGTGTCTTGCTCAGGTTATTTAGTTGTTTATGTGGTGTTTACCGGCGTGAACTGGCCACTGATTTTGTAGATAACCGCTCCTGTGATGGCAGACTGATTTCGCTTGCGCACGGCCCGCGTGCCCTCGCCTTCCGTGACGGTGAATGCAGCAGGCTAAGCGAAGGGACACTATACTGTAAAGTTGCCAAAGTGATACTTTCAATGCTGCTGTCTCGCTCCAGTGGTTTTCCTCGATTGGGCAATGCGAGTTGTCGAACTATTGTGCTATTGTGCTCTTAAGCCATTTGTCATAATTTCTTCATGTGCAAACTATTTTGGTGCATACTGCAACTACGATGTTTGGTTAATAATATTTCGGCAGATCCGATGTCTTCTGCAAACCTGTTTCATGCAAAGCAACCAGGGAGTAGTTGTACAGGGTCGACCACATCTAAGCTGAACACCTCATTAGTATTCAAACCGGTAAAACTAGAACGTTTCTTATTCTTCACGAGTGCAATGCCCGTTATAGAACGTATAATCATGGTGTCGATAAACACAGTAATGATTTTCCGAATTATGTATTAAACAACAGCCTCAATGAGGTCTTGAATACTAATGAGGTGTTCAGCTTAGATGTGGTCGACCCTGTACATGCTGCATTTTTTGGCTTTGAGCCAAACGTGACGAAGTGGAACGACGTGTTCTTGTAAGCGTAGTAGTTTTGTGAACATCGCAGCTGTACCAGGCACGCCGACTGCACTGGCGTTTAATGGGTAGCTTATGGTCTGACGTAACGTCAGCGCAGTGGCGGATCCAGAGGGGGGGCGGTAGGGGCGATCGCCCCCCCCCCCAAAGCATGTGTCAGCCCTCCCCCCCGCCTGCCTGCAGTGCCTGTCTCTCCTCATCCCTACCCTACCATCCCCCTCCCCACGGTCAGATGAAGGAACCGCCCCCCCCAAAGTTGGCATCTGGATCCGCCCCTGCGTCAGCGCTGACTTTATCGAATGAAAGTGCACTTTAGACTGCAATGATTTAAATATCATACGTAACTTTCGTTAGCGTATTCCTCCGGGGTGGAGGAACGCTTCAATATAGCTTGCTGAATCAGAGGAATACAAGTGTAACATCTATTAGACTTCTATAAAAGCTTAGCCAACACTGCAAGCACAATTGTCGTTAGCCCGGCATGACGCCTGTATAATAGCAGTACATATATAAAGTTTATTGCTTTTTTTTATAAAATTGGATAGCAATTAAACCGAGATGAGGCCTGCATAGGGTCTTTTTTCAAAGCAGTTTCTAGACGTGGCGTGCCTCCATGGTAAAAGACCTGACTGCCACGCAGAATGCTTGGGCTCGATTCCTGCGGAGGCCCTCGTTTTCATTCTCTGCATTCGTCGGCTCAACGCAGTCGATGTCGGTCTTAACGCTCTAACGAGTCCTGGCTGTATGTGTGTTGAAAACAGAATAATGATGAATAAAGGCGAGTGCGTAAAGCTGAATCAATCATATTTACTTTGTTAAATACTAACTATAAATGGTGCTGATGGATTGCCAAGCTATAAACAACATATGATACAGGGCATATTGTTCCTTTTGTATTTTTTTTCTAGTTTGACGTATATATATGTATTGCCCCCCTTAGTCAATTGTTTCTTTTGTATTTCATTCCAGTTTGACGTGTATATATCTATTGCCCCCCTTAGCCAACTGTTTCTTTTGAATTTTTTCCAGTTTGAAGTGTATATATGTATTGCCCCCCTTACTCAATGCCCCCCATGGGGCCTGTAAGGTACTTTGAAATAAATAAATAAAATAAAATATAATACAGGTGGTGGAAATTTTGATGCCGCTATGAAGTGGCACTTATGGATAGCATATAACGTGGTTGAAAGCGTGGGTTTCAAGCCCGGAAACGCCAAGAAAATTTATTTTCTGTGATACATTCATTTCTTTGTAACGATGATAGTCGTATATGTGACAGAGGGTCGTGCGGATGGGCCGTTTTTCTCGTCGAGTCGGCGCAGATCGGATTCCGCACTTGAAAGCCATCTCTAAGACGAGAAGTAAAGCCGACACGGAGGATAGTACACACAAGGAAATTTTATACTCGGTGATAATTTACTCCCAAACTTGCATTTTTGTTTACAATAGAGGGAAGTGGGGCATGTTGGTCCAGCATAGTGGAACACGGAGCGCAAAATTGAGACGGGGACACAGGAAGGAAACGCACACAGCGCTGAACTTACAACAGTTTATTAGATCAGTTTTCCTAGCATATCTACAGAAAAACAGCCGCATCAATACCCATGCCAAAACTGATACACTTTCTATCATCTTGGAAAATCAGCGAGTGTAGTACGGCGAGTGTATTACCACTCCAGACGCTAACGAACGCTAGGAAGAAAGTGGAAGACGCCATGGCCATGCCGGCCGAAAAGAATGTTCTAGGCAAAGCCGCAACCTGCAATAAAACGCTGCACTTACGCCTCACTTAGACTACTCCCAAAGAATATTTGGTGTGGAGTTTTTAGGCTGAAGACTTAGATGCCTCATCAAACGCGAAATTTTACCGTCGGCGTCTCGCGGCGTCGGGTAGAGTGATGCAAATGATCATTACGTGATGACGTCACCATATGACGTGAATATGTCGTCACAGATGGGCCAATTGTATGACGTGATTACCACGTCATCATGACGCCAGTGTGACGACACGTGACTTAGCGTCACATAATGAAGTCATCTCACGACATCGGAGCTTGGTGAAAAGTGGTCCTATCCCAGAGGCAGCGGAAAACCAAGTGAGGTGCCTCCGATCTCGGAGGCAGTACAAAACCACGTTAGGCGTAGAAAGCTTTCCAAGGGTGGCGGGGTAGGATGGGTGCATCAACTGAGAAGAAAAACAAGATGGCGTTCGCCATCGGGTCATCTTATGTGAATGCATAATAAACCTGTGAGTTTTTGTAGAACACCCCCTGTCCAGCTTTAAAACAAATATCACTGTCCCTCCCTTGCCCTAGAACACCGCATGGGCTCGGGCCTACGCGAAAACTCGGGCCCGGGCCGGGCCTAGAGCTCCGGGCTTTAGGCGGGGCCCGGGTTTCAGGTGGCAGGCTCGGGTCAGGCAGGGCTTGGACTTTGCTCCATTCTTAAAGGGGCACTAAAGTGAAACACTGAATCAGCTTAGAGCGATGAACTGTATTCTGAGAACACGAATGTCATTCATTTCACCATCATGAGTTTAATATTTGAGCAGAAAATCAAGGTCAAAGTGCCATTTTTTATTTCACCCTGAAATCTCCGCGCGCGACGTCGCGGATTTAAAAATGCATATGCACGAAATGTCACCTAACGTTGCTATTTCCGAGACCTTTTCCATATCTCCTATATGGGTAATTTCTGAAGGGTATTCGGCGGAAGCTTTCGAACAACATATTGATGCCTTCCTTCAAAATAACTAAAATCCCGACGTGATTCTGAAGTGTTGGAGTTTTATTGGAGTATTGGAGTATTTTATTGAAGTATTGGAGTTTTATTTAACGGTTATGTATCAACACATGGAGGCCGCCGGCGTTGCCTCACGAAAAGAACAATTGCTTTAGCCTTGTGATGTCTGTGTAGCTTAAGAACGTACTAATAAAGAAAAAAAAATTTGACGAAGACAATCATGTGCTGGCCGTGGACCGCCAGCGATAGGTTTACGGGCCGCGTGTTTGAGACCCCTCCGCGATATAGTGCGAGAGCTACATGATTCTGCTGCAACTTAGTTGGAATGTCCAGGAATAGCATTGGCCCAGTAAACAAGGCGCGGGGCAAACTACATGATGATGATGATGATGATGCAAACTTTATTGAGGTCCAGAGAAGACGCAGGGGAGACCCCGCGCCACCCAACTACATTCGCTTGACGAAATACCTGGCTTGAAAAAAGACAATTACGAATTCTGTGCCGGGTCATGTCTCTTTACCTCGAACTATATGCCTTCAATGAGTAAGCGCCGAGAAGCTTATTCGCACTTTTATTACCAAACTGTAAACGAACCCCGAAAATTTATCGAAATTGCTTCGTCCACCTCATGCCAGTTTTACCCGCGTAGTAATGACCACCTTCTACCCCTACAACATCGTTAGGAAGGCACACGCCATTATAGTATGGAAAGAAAGAGCCCGGTGGAAACTGTGCATACCATACACTGCTGAAAACTGCAAGAAGCCCTCAAAGACGAGTTTTATGTATTACATTGAAGAGTGGCACGACGTTCGAGAAGGAGAGAAATGAAGGATGAGCTGGAACGCTATGGTCATTATGCAGAGGTCCACAAAGATATTGTAGATTGTTCTAGTGGTGGAAGTTAAGAACAACGACTGCCGGCGCCTTCAGAATTAGCAAGGTAGATGTGCGCCCCTGCGGCTAGCGCAATCAGTGCGAGAATCTTCAGGGCGGCAGGATATGTGATGCAACAGCGCATGGTGTGCTAAAAGCCGGAATCTCTTGACAAGTTGATTTTTTGCAAAATAACATGTGAAGACATATACCATAAAATGTGCCGCAAAATAAAACTGATAGAGTGTTCACACATGCAAGCAGTGGTGTGGTATTTGAAAATATTGATATGGCAAATAGCTTTTTTTCTTCCTTTCGGCGGCTTATACGTATTTCCAAAAGTACACGTGGTGCACGCGGTTCATTGTAATTTTTATCTCTAGGTTTGTGTATTTACCACATGGTAATAAATTTGGCTTTCTTCCTCTATTTCTCTTGCTGTGGCAAGGTACTACTAAGCTACAGACAGGTGCTACATATCCAGAAGGGTGCACGGTTGGCTATGTCGTTAGAGAACGCTTTAAATTTCAACAGAGAGTGCTATAAAAACAAAATGAAGAGGGCGTTCTGTTCTGTCTTTTCTGTTTTTATTGCGCTCTCTATTGAAACTGAACTCATACTGCAAATCGCTTTTCTTGCTAAAATATTATCTGCTACAAAACGCCCTTAATGATTCCCATCGTATTTGCTGAAAAAATAGGTACAGTATACCTCCGATGAACATTCATGTGCCCAGTATGTCCGCTGAACTGTTTCCACTGTGAGCCCCTTTTTTACGAGAAATTACTGTCGGTTAAAGTATAATTGATAGCGAAGCATGCGCCAGCAAAGCGTAGATATTTGCAGAAAAAAGCAAACCTTGAATCACCTTGCTGCCGATTTCATGTTCGGGCGACACCGACTAGTTTAGTGGTTCAGGCCGCTGTCGGGCCCGAGCAGCGCTCGGGCCGGGCCGGGCCGTGCCGGGTAGGCGAAATTTTTTCTCGGGTTCCGGCCGGGCCCGGGCCTCTCTTTGAGTCAACGGGCCGGGTTCGGGTGGGTAAACTTGCACGTGTTCCGGGCCCGGGCCGGGCCCGGGCCGAGAATCACGGCTCGTGCAGTGCTCTAGCCTGCCCTCTATATTGTTGCCTCCGTCACTTTGTACACGGCGAAATGGTGCGTTTAGATGCCTAAGAATATCTATGGCATTTCAACGAGGAGACCGTCCGTCCATTCGTCCCTATGCCACGTAAGAAGATCATCGCTACAAAAAATAAGTAAATTTATAAAATAAACTATATTTTCTTTGTAGTGCTGGGTTTCGAGCCGAGGCCCCAGCACTCTGAAGACGAGTGCCTCAAAGGGGTACTGACACGAAAATTTTCAGTTGTTTTTTTTTCGTGAGAGATCAAGCGCTCAACAGCCTGGAAAAGGTAGTGCTAAGTGCGAGTGCACCTGAAAAAGTAATTACAGTATGTTTTTAAAAACTACTTTTGGTTCCTACTGTACGCTGACGTCACAACACGGTACGAGTTTCTCGTCACGTGCTCGCACAATATATAGTGACGTTTCCACGGCCGCTCCGCACCATGGTTGGTGACGGACAAGTGGCCATTTTCAATGTTTTGGTTACGCGCAAGCGGCCATCTTGGAAATTTTGGTACCTAACCTGATCACAACTAGCCAGACTGCTGCGTGAAGCCACCAGAACTCGCATTGTAACCTGACGTCAAGCTAGTGTCGATGTCAGTAGGGGCGCCATGGAAAAAATTGCTTTAATATCACAATAAAATACCTTATCAGCATTGCCTGAGCTTCAGACTTGCTCAGAGCCGCCTCTGCATACAGGAGAACTGTATGGCGGAGTAAACTGGCCTTCGAAAAAAGGTGTCAGTACCCCTTTAACCGCGGGGATAATGCAATAACGTCGATGTCTGGGTCAGTTGGTACATGTTGTGTTTTCGGCGCCTTGCAAGCTTCCTGCGCTGTGTGCACGTGTTGCTCGCGGAAACACTAGCACTCCGGTGTGTTCTGTTCAACATAAAACCAAGTACACTACCTGAGCCAAACATGTTGTGTATGCGATCCCGCTAACATGTGAAAAAGCATACATCGGCCAAACTAGCCGATGTTTCAATGAACGACTGCGCGAGCACCACAATTCGTTGAACACGTCAGACGGGGCTAATCTTCCCCGCCACTGCCCGATCTGTGGTTCTGTGCCATTGTTTTCCAATGTTGAACCGTGGCGCATGCACCGTGACGAATGTGTAAGCACTACGTACATTTCATTATTACAGAAGGAATGCGAGTTCCTGTCACTCTGGCGGAAGATTCTTGGCCGACATGTAGGCCTGTTTTTTTGCTTTTTGCTTTTTAGGGGCGAAGCTCCTTACGCCGTGGGTCAGTCCCTCCTCCGTCGTAGCCACCTCGTCTAGTTCGTGAAGTGATCGCTAGATGGCGTTGGTGGCGCTCGCTTCACGAACTAGAGAAGCGGCCACAGGACGAAGTCAACCAAATATGGGAAATATATTTAGAGCAAAAATCCATTGTGCAGAAATTAGTCGAGGCAAAAATTAAAGGTGAAAGTGAACGCTGGATGACAGAGATTCGCGAAAAGAAGAAGGCCGCGCCTAGGATATTTTGGAGCCACCTAAAAGCGCTGGGTAGGAAGTCTGTCACAATGCAACAACATATGGTAGATGAAGGAGGAAATCAATTAGAAGGGTATGAAGTGCTAGGTTACATCCGAAAGATAACAGCCGATTCGTTTAAAAAGGTAGCCCAGGGGATTCCCCCGGTGAGTAAAAGTACGCAAAGGAGTGCAACCGACGAAGATGTAGTACTAGAGAATTTCAAATGGAAGAAGGCCGAAGGAAAAATTCCTAAGCGCACTACTCCGGGCTTAGATGGGGTTCCCGTCAGCCTGATTAACGAACTCGGACGTAACACTAAAGAAGCACTGCTGAAAGCCGTAGAAAAGTGCTTACAGGAGAGGGAAATACCAGACAGTTGGTGAAAAAGTAGAATGAACTAAATCTATAAAGGCAGGGGAGAAAAGGATAACATTCGCTCGTATAGACCGCTAACCATTACATCGGTGCTATACAGGTTGGCGATGCAGGCAGTAAAATTAAAAATAGAAGCGTGGGTAGAACAAAATGATATTTTGGGAGAACTTCAGAATGGATTTCGAATCGACAGGCGGTTAGACGATAATCTGTTTGTTCTTACCCAGTGTATAGAAATATGGTAAATAGAAAACAGGCCCTTATACGTAGCTTATCTAGATATTACCGGGGCGTATGACAACGTTAATCAGGAAATTCTGTGGGATATATTGAAAGAAATGGGCATAGGTGACGACTGTATACAGCTTTTGAGGGAAATATACCGAGAAAATACAGTTTGTATACAATGGGAAGGAATAAGTAGCAAGGACAGCGTTGAAATTAGCAA
Source organism: Rhipicephalus sanguineus (assembly GCF_013339695.2). NCBI lineage: Eukaryota > Metazoa > Arthropoda > Arachnida > Ixodida > Ixodidae > Rhipicephalus > Rhipicephalus sanguineus. The sequence continues at coordinate 60,777,785 of NC_051185.1, forward strand.
GGGGCTGAGACAGGAATGTCCTTCGTTCCCGCTGTTATTCATGCTGTACATGGTGAGGATGGAAAACCGGCTAGAAGGTAGCAACATTGGATTTAATTTGTCACACAAACAGGTCGGCACGATGGTTGAGCAGAAGCTTCCAGGTCTATTTTATGCTGATGATATTGTCTTATTTGCGGACAGTCAAGATGATATACAGAGACTGGCAGATAGATATATGCGGAAGGGAATGTGACGCTCTAGGACTAGGATTTAGTGCAACAAAATGTGGATTGATGGTATTCAATGATCACGAAGACCATGAGGTCTTTATACAGGGCCAAAAAATACCGAGGGTAAGCGAGTACAAGTACCTCGGAGTATGGGTAAATGAGGGGGATAGATATATGGAGGTACAAGAGAAAGCATCGGTAGCAAAGGGAAAGAGGAATGCTGCAATTATGAAGCACAGAGCTTTATGGGGATACAATAGGTACGAGGTACTTCGAGGACTGTGGAAGGGTGTGATGGTCCCGGGGCTTACATTTGGGAACTCAGTGGTGTGTATGAAGTCCGAGGTGCAATCAGGAATGGATGTAAATCAAAGGACGGTGGGCCGCCTCGCGTTGGGCGCTAACGGGAAGACGACAAATGAGGCTGTAAAGGGTGATATGGGATAGACAGGCTTTGAAGTGAGGGAAGCTCAGAGCAAAATGAGATTCGAAAAGAGGCTGAGGAAAATGAAGAACAGTAGATGGGCAGAGAAGGTTTTCAGGTATTTGTATAGAAAAAGCGTTGACACGCAGTGGAGAAGAAGAACTAGGAGGCTCACCAGTAAATATACGGCTAGCAGTGCGGGCGATATGGCAAAAAGGAGCATTAAGCGGAAGGTCAGAGAGGCGGAGAGGACTTATTGGATGGCAGCGATGGAAAAGAAGCCGGCTCTGAGTAACTACCGAAAGGGAAAAAACGAAATAAGGAGGGAAAGGTTTTATGATAATTCAAGGGGAAGCGCTTTACTGTTTGAAGGAAGGTCGCGCTGCCTTAGAACGCGTAGTTATAAAGCGAGATTCAGTAACGAAGAAGAACAATGTACATGCTGCGGGGGAAATAAGGAAACGATGGAACATGTACTGATTGAATGTGGCGATATTCACCCAGGTATACGTGTGGGCACGAGTCTACATGAAGCCTTGGATTTTAGGGACAACAATGGAAAGCTCAACACGTCCGCGATAGAAATATGTAAGAGACGGTTATAGTATTGGTGGCAGAAAAGTAGAGATAAAGAACAAAAATAAATAATGGGGGAAAAATAAGGTCATTCTGCCTTAAGAGGCAGAGAGATGGACCGTGAATTTATATTTTTTGGTATAATAATATAATTAATATACAAAGTGCACATAATGCCTTACAGACGTGTAGCTGCTGCCTCGCTTCTCCGCAGAATGACGGATAATGGCTTAGTAGGTCCTTCCCAACATCACAAAAATTGCGATTTATGGCGTAGTGGGTACCTTGATAGTGTACTTGTATTGGTAGCACCGAGAGAGCTTACAATGGGCTCTAGAAACGCCGCTCTTCCAGCTTTCGCTGTGACTGTGCTGCGGTTTCAGCGCAGGCCTGGTGTTTTTAGGGGCGAAGCTCCTTAAGGCGGCACCCGTTCGTCCCTCGTTGTCGTAGTCGTAGTAGTAGTGCGTAACCAGTCTTACGCTTTGACCTCCAAGGTGGTGCCGGTAGGAGATTTTTCCTGTGCGTTGTTCAACAATAAAAAATTCGCAGCGTGCGCGTTAACTAAAAGCCGAATTCTTCTGTCTCTCATTCCCCAATAGCAGCCATTGGCATGTTCCAGTAGGAAACGTTAGTAGAAGTAGAAGTGTAAGTGTTAGCTAAAAACCGACTTCTTCTGTCTCTCATTTCCATTAGCAGCCATTGTTTACCTCCAAGGTAGTGCCTGGTGAGATTTCTCCTGTGCGTGATTAAACAATAAAATTTTTTTTCAAAACGCCGTTGATTGATGAAATAAACCAACGAAAGACGCCAGATGTTTTGTAAAAGCAAAACGAAAGAACGCCAGATGTTTCTAAAGCAAAACGAAAAGACGCCAGCTGCTTAACGAAAGACGCCAGATGTTTTCTAAAGCAATGGTTTTCTAAACAATGAAAATTCACAGCGTACATGTAAAACTAAAGTGAGCTGCAAGTCGTCATAACTCATCGAACCTTTAGTATAAATGCGCCCGATCTCACGTCGGTGATGATGTACTGGGCAGAATTCACGGAAGATTCACGGTTTACCGATGAACCTCCGCAGCTTCGCCCACTCATCATCATTCACTCCGTGGATATGCTGTGATTTTTTTTTCATGTTTTGGTCTTTGGCTTCATGGTTTTACGTGATCAGCGCATGCGCCGTGGTTCTTCTGGGAGTTTCTGTCAGCTAATAAAGCACAGTTGCTAGTTCAGTCGTTGTGTATGTCACTTCTTCCCCTTGTCCGGCGTCTTTTTGTCTGGTTTTTGCCGGCCTGAGCGGGGATAAAACACGCCTTTTCTCGCTTTTTTTATTGCTGGTCCTCGACATGTACAACAGCACAAATTTAATGAAAATAGAGGATACAAAAACAAAATAGACACTGGTGGCCATCCGTTATTATGGAATGAATAGGACATCTTGAAATTCCTTGAGCGTTGTCAGGGATTCGATGCCTGCCAGCTACAATCAACCGTTACGCGTGAAAATCACTTAGGCTACATCAATGAGGTTATCAAAAACCTCCTTGAACGACTCCCAAAGGCGTTTTTGCCTTGGATTTTTATTCATTTTTTCATTCATTCATTCATTCATTCGTTCGTTCGTTCGTTCGTTCGTTCGTTCGTTCGTTCGTTCGTTGCTATGGCTATCGGTACTTCTTTTGGTAGATTCTGCCCCTGGTTTGGTGATGATTTCATGGCCAATAATTTATCGGCACCAGTCCCAGCATTTTCCTCACCTTGTAATCGTTTGCTTAAAGGATAAAATGGAAATGTATTTTTTTTAGTGTATTTGACTGCGCAGGTCATAAGTAAATCTAATTTGTACAGGCAACCGAACCCTGAGATATAACAAGACCTTTCAGAGATTTTGCAGGATGACTTAAGCGAGCTGTGCCTATTTACCATTGGCTCCATCGACCGGTGCTGCTTCCCGTTGACCGTTGTTCTGTCTTTACAAAGGCACCCTTTCCTGACCTGTTAAGCGCAACATCATTGTGTGAACCTGAAGCCACATGCTCGAGTACGCAGACACGAGCACTAGCCAACTCGGTGATGTTCCGTGCAGGGAATTTTCCCTTTATCGGTGAATTCTGAGCCATTACTTTGGACGGAAGCGAAAAAGGTGTAGGCTTATGCCAGAGGGGCGAAGGAAAGGCCCGCCTGAACAATAATCGATGCCAGCAGGGAACGTGAGCCGTAGCTACACGTGCCACAGCCTACGCCTTCTTTATTTTCTTCTCTCGCCATCGCGCGCTCTCCTGTTTGCGTGCCGCCCGAACGAGGGCGCTACAGGGCCCCCTGTGTAGACTGGAAGTCGGAATGTGACATGCCGTTTGTGGTAGTCCAACGGAAGGTCTGGCATAGATTAGAGGCTGTCTATGGCGGTCTCCAGGTACGCCGGCTTAAGTCGGTCTAAGCTGACTTCTCTTCACGGCCGTTCTGAAGAAGCGTGGCAGTTTTGGGGGTGCGATTAAGGACGCAGATTGGTCCGTCGTAGGCTGGTGTCAAAGGTGGTCTGACGCGTCGTGGCGCAGGAAAACATGTGTTGCAGTGGCCAGATCAAGGTGGACGAATATGGTCTTGTGTTCGGAAGGTCTGGGTGGAGTCGGCCGGAGGTCTTGAACGCAGACGAGGAGGGCGTAGGAATTGTTGTGGCTGGTCTGGTAGCTTTGTTGACGTCAAGAAGTCACCCGGAAGCCGTAGAGAAGTGCCATACAACAGCTATGCTGTTGAGCACTGCAGGTCTCCCCGTATGACAGCTCGTAAACCTAAGAGCACCAGTGGCAAGGCATCAACCCAGGTGGTTCTATTGAGGCGGGTAGTCAAGGCGGTCTTCAGTTGTCGGCAAAGGCGTTCCATCATGACGTTGGCGCAGGGATGATAAGCCATGGTACGGCAATGTCTGGCTCCGAGGATGCCATTAGGGCAAGTAAACAGCGGGGGCTCAAATTGACGTCACGGTTTGTTGTCACGGTGCCAGGACAGCCAAAACGGGATACCCACGTAGAAATGAAAGCGCGGGCAACTGTCTCGGCAGTGACATCTTGAATTGGAACAGCCTCTGGCCAGCGTGTGAAACGATCAGCCTTAGTAGGGGGCACAACGCTAATTTCCGCGCCCGTAACTATAAAGAACCTCGCGCCCGATAGCTGGTCTGTGACCATGAAAATGCGGTTGGAACGAGAAGTGAGATGACACGCCGCCGTCAGTGATCCCGGCAGGCGTTTCCCTGCCACGATCATCGAGGTGTAGACTTCGTGGCTCGGTGTCGGAAACGCCTGTGGTACGAGCAGAGAGGTGGAGGGCTGGGACTCCGAGCATCTCGTGTGCGTGGAAGAGCTCGACGACCGGAACGAGGCGAACGAGTCTCCTGCAGGGGGCTCCGGAGTGCGGCAATGGAGGCGGCGAGTTCGTCGATGCGGGCCTCAAGGCGCGAAATCGCTGTGTCTGCTGGTGGTAAGAGAGCGTTGACAGTTGGGGAGGTCGCTTCATGAACATGATCGGAGAGCTCCGCCAGGCGGCCGAGGTTGACGTCGCCGGCCGCCGCGAGGACGAGGCGGATTGGCTGAGAAAGGCGTTGAAGGAAGAGCTCGCGAAGCAACGCTGAGTGGGCAGAGACGTCGTGTTCCCCAAGAAGCTGTCGCATTCGGCGCAGTAGTTGGGAAGGGCGCCTGTCGCCAAGGTCCCCCTATGCAAGGAGCTGCTGTAGGCGGACGCGTTTCGAAGGCATGAATCGCTCCAGCACCTTAGTTTTAAGGTGCTGATATGGCGTAGTGTCCGATGGGTTGGAGAGGACGTCGGAGAGCTCGCTAGCAACATCAGGAGGAAGGGCTGAGGCTACGTGGTAGTAGCGTGTCGCTTCCGAGGCAATGCGGTACAGGGAGAATTACGCCCCCACCTGGTGAAACCAAACTTACGGGTCCTGTGGCCAGGAAGATCATGAATGACCTCTACCTTTCTAACGCGTGCAGCGCAATTACTCGGCAGACGCGCTCTCTCTTCGTCCTCTTCTTCAACTTCTGCTGTGCTCCCAGAATTTGGGCGCCCGGCGTGTGCTCTCCCGTTGTGCCGATTTTCCCTATGCGGGATGCAATACCTCAGATAGGCGAGGGAACGTATTCATAAAAAGAGGAAGAGAGAGAGAGAGAGAGAGCAAAAGAGATAGAAAGAAACACAAACAGAGAAATAGAAAAAAAACTGTAGAAAGAAAAGCAGACAGAAAGAGAGAAAAAGGAGGAGACAGAAGGAAACACAGAAATGTCACAGAAAATACAGAGAGCAAGACAAAAAAGAAAGAAAGGGAAATAAAAAAGAGAGAGAGAGACAGAGACAATAAAGGAAGCGAGAAACAGATAGAAGGAAATGAAAGAAACTAAAAAAAAATACGAGCGAAAAAGATAGAAAGGAAAAGGCAGAGGGAGATAGAAAGTAATAGAAAGAAACAGAGGCAATAATGATAGGAAAAACAAAGAAAGTGAGGAACAAAGAAAAACAAAAAGAAAGAGAAACAAGGAAGGTCACCTAGCTCCGTCATTCCTTCGGGCTTGGCACCACTAAAGCGCGAAGCTGCCTTAATTTTTAAAACCGGGGGATCAAAACTGGCCGCCAAAATCCTGGATTGACCACTCGCATCGCACCAAACCGAATCTGCGAATGAAACACGGCAGCGCCCCACGTGAGATCACGCCGGAAATTCTTTACACACACGTCACACACACCCGTTCCGGAAACTATTTTCTGCTTCCGCTCTGTACGTTTTCATTGCAACCTTGGTCGCCGCAAATTGGGACTACAGTTGCTTGCCAACTGACGGGAGTGAAGTAAGCCGCTCGTTATATTTCCGTCCCAATCCGCGACTTGGTTGCGGAGCAAATGTGAGTGATACGGCGCGGAGCAACTTTTTCTCAAGCGACCAGTCGAACGCGCGAACCCACTCCGAATCGACCAGTGAAATAATTCAGCGTTAATGTCCTTCTTGTGTAGTCTTGGCGTAGTTATAAATACTGGGCCTAATGTAGCTACACTACCGTAAAACCTGGGAAGTGCGTAGCACTGGCAACCCAGCCATCACTTTGGCAATCGAGGGCTTGCCAAGGTGGTAGGCACGGTCTCTACACGGCGCCGGAATCAGCCAGATGCTTGGGAGGCGTTTTTCACGATTTTAGGTAAGTTATTGCGATTAATTCATGGTGATATCTCTAGTTCATATTCTTTCAGACCTTGTCAGTTTATCTTGCACTGGTTTTGATCAATATTAGTCTTGTTTAGGCCTGTATTGACAACGGCGTGACCATGAGACTTGGGACAGTGGATTGACGAAGCCGGGCCTCTGTGTACCACGCACCCAAAACGGTTTAAAACGGAAACGGCAACCAGATTATACTTCAGAATCGTCCAGTTTCGCTGTTTCAAGCTTTGCAGGGCTTAGGGTAAGCTTCGCCATTATTCTACAAACGCGCGACAACGTAAATCCATGCACACGTAAGATCACGCTTGATTCGCTTCCTTCACATGATACTTGATGTCAAGTATCCACTATAAGCCCAGGCTGCACAACTCCATCGAGAAAACTTGAAAACGGTGTCTAGCGATTAATGAGCCTCACATCTAGAATAACGAAGTGCCACTATAACCTGAGGAGAGCCAACATATTTCGTCTTGTGCAAGATTTCGTTTTTAGCCGAAGGGCACACGTAGGTCCTTATCGAAACCTTCGAAATGCGGAAAACGCCAATATTGATGTCATCACTAGACCGCCATATAAACAAGTCTTAATACTGCCCATAAGAACAGCTAATGACAAGCTCTTAGCACTAGTAGTCTATATAATAGACTTGAGCTCAGAGAGGCTTAAAGAATGGTGCAATACAAAATACTGGCGTAATGCCCTACGGGACGGCAAATCCTAAGTAACCTCGACATAAACTACGCTACACAACACGGCATTAAGAATACATGCCACATGAAACAAGGCACACATCTTTACGTACCACAACTACCCAAGAGAACATGCACCCCGAGTATAACAGAGAAAGGAGAATAGAACGCTCGAAAGCAATGAAAAACATATTCTTACAATCAACAGACGCCGTCTACGTAGACGCAGCGGAGTATGCCAACTCGTGTGGTGTGGCCATTGCGGTCGTAGGTAGCGACGGTGGCCTAAGGGCTATTGGCCCGAGTCGAACCGGCAGCGTCGACGGTGTTGAAGGGTCTGCTATCGCAGTGGTAACAGTTAACGCAAGCACAAAATGTAATCCGCGACCCGAATGCCGCATTGAGAAATTTTGCCACAGGGCGAATCTCGCCGGAAGAACAAAGGAACTTGGTGAACTTTAAAGACCAAAGTAAATCCAATTTATTCGCGTGCCTGCGCGCTCCTCTCTTTCTGTCAACGAGGTGGCTCACACCGCGGCTCGATGACTTACACGCAGAGCCGCTGAGACGCCCCCACCAGGATCGAGAGGAGATCACAGGTTGCCTTGAAAGAGATTAGTTGTACTAACCGATAGGTACTGTGAAGGGCCCCGTATCCTCCCGCACACCACACACTTCAAAAGCAGCAAGCGGTGCCAGGGCGCCTCCTCCAAACAAACACGTACCCGACGAACCCGGTGGCCTATAGCCACTATTACTCGGGTCAGTACGCCGACAGGTGCAAATCATGTAAGGAAAGGGTGGACGTACCGCACATTAGGTGTGCCTGTCCAAAGGCGGCAGGGTCGCGCAATATTTAATGATGAGCAGAGGGAGACCCTGCCGCTCAGCACAGATCCAGAGGAACAGCTCCGGGCGTCCGACGGGCCGCGGACCCTGCCAGTGCCCAAGGGCTCCTGGCTGACGCCTAGGCGTGGGACCCGCACCACCGCGGTCGACGCATTTTAGGGGCGAAGCTCCTTATAGCGGCACCCGTTCGTCCCTCGTAGCGTAGTATGTAACCAGTCTTACGCTTTGACCTGCAAGGTGGCGCCGGTGGGAGATTTTTCCTGTGCGTTGTTGAACAATAAAAAATTCGCAGCGTTAGCTAAAAGCCGACTTCTTCTGTCTCTCATTCCCATTAGAAGCCATTCTTTACCTCCAAGGTAGTGCCTGGTGAGATTTCTCCTGTGCGTGATTAAACAATAAAAATTTTGTTCAAAACGCCGTTGATTGATGAAATAAACCAACAAAAGACGCCAGATGTTTTGTAAAAGCAAAACGAAAGAACGCCAGATGTTTCTAAAGCAAAACGAAAAGACGCCAGCTGCTTAACGAAAGACGCCAGATGTTTTCTAAAGCAATGGTTTTCTAAACAATGAAACTTCACAGCGTACATGTAAAATTAAAGTGCGCTGCAAGTCGTCATAACTCATCGAACCTTTAGTATAAACGCGCCCGATCTCACGTCGGTGATGATGTACTGGGCAGAATTCACGGAAGATTCACGGTTTACCGATGAACCTCCGCAGCTTCGCCCACTCATCATCATTCACTCCGTGGATATGCTGTGATTTTTTCATTCATTCACTGCTATGGATATCAGTGCTTCTTATGTAAATCCTTCTTCTTGTTTGGGCCCGAATTTGTAATAGACGTCTAATCGGCACCATTCCAAATATTTTGCTTACCTTGTGTCGTTTGCCTAAAGGATAAAATTGAAACTCAATGTATTTCTACAGTTCATTTGATTGTGCAGGTCATAAGTAAGGCTAGTTTGCATAGGCAGCCAAACTTTGATATTCAACTAGGCCTTTCACGGAGGCTTTGCAGGATGACTTAAGTTATGTGTGCCTTCTATGAGCTGGCTCCGTTGACAATGTATCCATTCGTTTGTCGATCTTATAAAAGCACCCTTTGCTGACATGTCCGGGACAATATCTTGACTTAAAGGAGCAGTGACATCAGATTTCAAGCTCGAGATGTTGCCTAGTATAACTTGGTATGCAAGAGATTTTTGAGAGAAGTATGATTTGCGTCCGTTGCCAAGAAGTTACTTTACCTCGAGGGCAAAGAGGGTACGAAAGCACAATTGTGCGTTCAGCACCCTGTGACATCGACAACATTATGACGTGGTCAGCTGGCACCCAGGCCATGCCCCAGACGCAGAGTAACGATGGGCTAGTAACGATAACGTCTACAATCTCGGTATTGTCATCGTGTTGCCGACTAGCAGCGACGCCTGGCAGCGGCTTCACTTTGATTGTCCGTGTTGGTTATTTCAAGTCCTGCGTCTTTGCCACGTCGCATCGAATGATTTGTCGTGTGCGCGTGTGATAATTGCTAGCGATAATCTAAACTGCATTACGCGCCAGCACGTCGGGAAACAATTGCACGCGACTTAGACCAGTGGTGCTTCAGGTACCGCAAGTAGGAATGCCTTTGTCGCGATCAGCTGCAAAGTTGTTTCATAAAAACTTCCAGGTAGGACTGCGCATGCAATTGTCGTCTCTCCACGCGTTTCCGCGATGCATTGGACGCAGGCCTAACGAACGCCTTCACAGGCGCAGGCATTACACACGCAGGAAATGCGCTGTTCTTCGGAGGTTGATGGAGACATAGGCGAAATGCGCCAACATGGACGCCTGGCTGGGGATGCGACGCGCAGAGCGTCGAGAACGTGTGTGCGTGTGGGAAGGGGGGGGGGGGGAGGTGAAGAAGGCGAGCCTGGCCTGATCGAAGAATCGGTAGACGCGGATGGTGTTCTGAGCAGTGCGGACGTTTTTCATTTTAATAAATCTTTGAATAAATAGTGAGTTCATCAAGACCACAATTATGAAATAAAATGTCTTCTATGCATTACGCTGCTTACATTATATGCGCTTAATAAAGCTCCGCCTTATGGACATCCGAAGCTCTTCCGTATGTATTTACCGAAGCGTCTTAAAAAATAGATTAGTCACTTTGTTCTAGCGGAAGCCAACTTTCGGCACGGCTATTTCTTAAGAAACAGATTCTCATTTAATGTTGCAAGGGGACGACCAAACTAGTGCGCGCAATGATTCTAATGCGGCCCCAGCGAGCCATTGGAGAGTTCAGCGTGCCGTGCGCACCACACCGGCCAGGGGAGAGGAGATATATGAGGAGAATTGAGGAGGAAAACGCGCGCGTGGAGGAGTGTCGCTACTTTTAAGATCAAGGGGCTTTAGGCACTCTGACCCTGTCGCGGCAGCGGCGCGCTCTACATAGCTCTGCCTGCTCGCCTACCCCCTCGCCATGGCTGCTCGCTCGGCCTAGCTTGGTCGACTTCTTTACCGTGCACTCTGCCTAGCTTTGCCTCTTAGTCCAGCCCCTCGCGAGAGCCCCGCGCTCTATGTTGCTATGCCTCGTCGCCTACCCGCGCAACACCGTGGAATCGGAGTGCCGATGCTCTACCTAAGTTTGCCTCCTCGCCCACCCCCTTGCCAAATCTGCGCGCTCTGCCTAGCTCTTGTGAGACATGGGAACGACGCATGGCTTTGCAGAGTATAGTATAGTATAGCAAGACAGTAGGAAAGGGAGGTGAGGGTGAGGAGGAGCGATGTGAGGGTGAGGAGGTTAGAAAGATGGATGGAACCAGCTTTGCTGTTACCTCAATCTTTGCACCACTAGTGCGCAGTTGGCCCAATGTTTAATAGATTAACCATAATCGTTCGCGACTTTCATTCGTTCGCGACTGCCATTATACTCTTGAAGGCCTATTAATGAGGAATGTTTCGTCTGTTATTCGATTAATCCCCATTTTTTGGCGGACGTATTTAAAGTTACCTTTTATTATTTTGTGGGATTTAACGTACGAGTATCCGATATGATAATGAAGCACGTGATTGTGGAAGACACCGGGAATTTCGTCGAGCTGTGTTTTTACAGCGAAAGCTGTTATGAGATCACAAGGGCCGTTTTACAGCGAAAGCTGTTATGAGATCATTTCAACGGCCGTTTTTGGCGCCGTAGTTGTCCGCCGCCGCCGCCGCCGCCGGTATCCGTAACCACTATCGCACGAAATAAGAAAAAAAAGGAAATAAGAAAAATTTTGCTGGATGGAACGAGGTTAGAACCTGAACCCTCTGCGTGGGAGCTCAGTGTTCTACCTCGGGGCCATGCCGGTGCTTGAAACTGCGTTGCAAAAAGACCCTATACAGGCTTCATGTCGGGAAGGAACCACATTAACATATGTAATGTAGTGTGGTAGAAGAGCAAAATAACAACCAGGCGTCACACAAATGCGAATTCTGTAACCGGGCGTCACACAATGCAAATTGTGCTACGAGTGGATTGTTGAGTGCTTCCAACCCATTAGAAAGGCGTCTGCGATAATTCTTCATCGTCAGAAGCCACATCATCAACAAAGTGCACATAATGGCTTACAGGTGTTTAGCGAGTACCACGGTTATCCGCAGAATGACGAAAAATTGCATAGTGGCTGCTTCCCTACTTCACCTAAATTATGATCATTTATAGCGTAGTGGGTTCCTGGCAAGTGCACTTCTATTGGTTGCCAAGGAAGCCCATAAGGCTCCCATGATCCATTTCCTCAGGCTCTCAATAAAGTTATTTCCTTCTCTCTCTCGCTCTCCGTTTCTCTGGTTAACGTATGTTATAAAGCGTGGTGGGACAGTTAAATACCGGCCGGGCGTCACACAATATGAATTACATAACTAGTGGGTGGTTTAAAACTTCCAACCCATTACAAAGGGCTCAGCCATAATTCTTCATCGTCATCAACCACCGCAATAACAACGTGCACATCATTCCTAAACATATTCGGATTTTAAAACAATCTTATTTCTAAAATAAGGTACCACCCGTTTCATGGCCGATCCCCCACGGTGGGTTGCGCCAAGTAGCTAAGGATCAACCAACCAACATAATGCCTCACAGATGGTACCTCGCTTCTCCGCAGAATAACAAATAATGGCGTGGTGGGTGCTTCCCAACTTCCCAAAAATTATGACTTGTGGCGTAGTGGGTACGTTGCTAATGTACTTGTATTAGTAGCCACAGGAAAGTTCATAACGGGCTCTAGAAATGCCGCTCTTCCAGCTTTCGCTGTGACTGTGCTGCGCTTTCCGCGCAGGCCTGGCGTTTTTTGGCGCCGTAGTTGTCCGCCGCCGCCGCCGCCGTCGGTGTCCGTAACCACTATCGCTCCAAATAAGAAAAAAAAAACGAAATAGGAAAAAATTTCCAGGATGGAACGAGGTTTGAACCTGAGCCCTCTGCGTGGGAGCTCAGTGTTCTACCTCAGAGCCATGCCGGTGCTTGGAACTGCGTAGCAAAAAGACCGTATGCAGGCTTCACGTCACGAAGGAACCACATAAACACATGTAATGTAGGGTGGTAGAAGATTAAAATAACAACCAAGCGTCCCACAACGCGAATTTTTTAACCAGGCGTCACACAATGCGAATTGCGCAACGAGTGGGTTGTTGAATGCTTCCAACCTATTACAAAGGGCTCTCCCATAATTCTTCATCGTCATCAGCCGCAGCATCAACAAAATGCACAGAATGCCTTAAAGGTGTTAGCGGGTACCACGATTCTCTAAAGAATGACGAAAAATGAAATAGGGGCTGCTTCCCTACTTCAAAAAAATTATTATCATATATAGCGTAGTGGATTCCTCGCAAGTGCACTTCTATTGTTGCCAAGGAAGCCCATAAGGCTCCCATGATGCATTTCCTCAGGGTCTCAATAACGTTCTTTCCCTGTCTCTCTCTTTCTCACGTTGACCTATGTTATATAGCGTGGCGGGAGAGTAAAATAACGACCGGACGTCACACGATGTGAATTCTGGGTCGTATAAGCTTCCAACCCATTACAAATGGCGCAGCCATTATTCTTCATCGTCATCAACCGTCGCATCAACAAACTGCACGTAATGCCTCACATGTGGTAACTCGTTTCTCCGCAGAATGTCGAATAATGTCGTGGTGGGTGCTTCCCAACTTCAAAAAAATTATGATTTGTGGCGTAGTGGGTACGTTGCTAGGTCACTTAGCCACAAGAGAGTTTATAACGGGCTCTAGAAATGACGCTCTTCGAGCTTTCGCTGTGACTGTGCTGCGCTTTCCGCGCAGGCCTGGCGTTTTTGTGACTTGCATCTAAAATTGGGTGCACGATCATCAGGCTCTTTCATCGTCCTCTTAAGTGCTCTTTTAACGAAAATATAACCGACGCGGGCTGCAGTCGAGCCCGTTGCCTTCGGGTCAGCAGCAGAGCACCGCGGCCGCTGATATTTCAAAAAAGGCTGAAGCAATTTATACTCATACGCAGTTTATACAATTCCAACTTCTAAACAATTAGAGTTTGGGCTTATTTATTTGCATGGGAGACATAACTGAGATGAAAAGCACGAGTGCGTAAAAGCTTGATCAATGATATCTATTTTGTTAAATATTAACTGTGAGTGGTGCTATTGAATATATAAGCGATAAACAACACCTGATGCAAAGCGAAACAAGACCGGAACTCAGGGGATGATGGAGGCTTCAAATGATTAAAAAATCGTCGAACCACGAGTGTTGCTAGAGTGTAGTCGAAATGTGAATGCCGCTAAGTGGCACTTGTGTAGAGCATATAACGAGGTTCGAAGGCTCAGTTCAACACAAGCAATGCCAAGAAAATTTAGTTTCTTCTATACATTCATATCTTGTAGCGATCATCTTCTTAACTGAGAAAGGGTCGGGTGGGCAGACCATTTTCTCTTTGAGTCGGCATAGAGATGCCTACGCACTTGAAGCCATCTTTAGGTCAAGATTTTAAGCCGACATAGAGTATAGTATATACAGGGCAACATATACTCTGAGAAATTATGCTGCCAAACTCGCGTTTCGGTGGTCGCGAGGTGTGGCGACTGTAGGACCGTTCTAGACGCTGACGAACGCTAGCGTATTAAGGAACACCGTAACGTACAATAAAACTGCACTTACGCATTACCTGGACATCTCCAAAAGAATATTGAAGTTTTCATAGAAAACGGCCTGAGGAGCATTAAAGCAAACATATCCATCCGTGCCCTGCCCTCTATACTTGCGTCCTTCACATTGTAGATGGACAAATGGTATGTTTGAATGCGTAAGTATATTTATGCCGTCTGAACGAGAAAACTGTCCGCCTGTTCGTCGCTATGTCACTGTGATGCAGGTTCCTTTTCTGTTTACGATAGCTCTCTGTGACTGAGCGTCGGAGAGCTTTAATAAGGACAAAGCCGTTGGTTTAACAAATAACACACACGACTTTTAATTATACACTGGAGGCGAAATAACTATACATAGGCAAACGCTTAACAAAAATGTCACTGCACGCAGTAACACACTCTTAATAACAAAGAAACGTCAAGTTCAAATACTTAAACTGTACAGTCTACTTCTGACGCGGCTGAGCAGAGAAGCGTGGAATAAAACCAGTTCAGTCTCACCAAATCGCCGAGGCTTGACGGATGGAGTTGACGCGGGCTGGCTGGTGACGAAGACGAAACGGTGGCTGCTGGGCGACGCACTGAGATGCCAGGGCAACCTGGCCAGGCAACTCGATGCACAGCTCGGGCCCGTAGCCCAACTGCTGCTGCTACGTTGCCTGCAGGCACTGGAGTCCGAAGGCCTTGGGGTGGAGTTCTCGCACCATGTCTATGGCCTCTCACGGGAATTCGATGGCAGGAGGCCACGGCCGGTTGAAGTCTTGGTGGCTCGGGTCCGAAACCCGACGGCCATCTTCAGCGCCCGGTCCGGTGACAACCTTCTCCTTGCCTCGTTCCCTTCGAACTCCCCGGCTCTCCTTCGACCCAGGCTTTTCCTCGGTCTCGGGTCAACTTGTCCCGTCCTGATTGGCGATGCTCAAGTTTCGCGGTGCCCAATTATTGGCCCCTGAATTCTCCGTGGTGACTTCCTATTGGGCCACTTGTCCGTCGAACCTTTGTGCCACGTGCTCTCGTGCTGGACGTTACTTCGACGTCGTCGTCGTCGTCGTCTTTCATGTGGCCACCGTTTTCGCGTGCTGTTCTTTTCATGTTGCGCACTTTTGAAAGGCGCACACTTCAAACGCGCACCACACATCACATAGGCCCCTTTTCGAAAAGTTTTTCTGGTCGAAAAACTGCCGCTTAGTGCGCGTAACACTCACCGACAGACTCTCAGCACCACACATCTTGTCTACTAACCCGTTTCGGATACAGTCAATGCGCACACAATAATAACATTCACAACACAAAAACTGTGCAATCATAGTAACAGATTACTGATCTGGTACTGTAACGATCTAACCTTATACTGGTAATGCCAACAGAGACTAAACAATAAAACTCTTCAAAGACTCACACAATATCAGTCCGTTCAGTACAGCAGATCGGTCATTACACAGTTCCGCTATTTAGGCCAAACAAACACCCCTAATGCACCATGACCATTCCTAACAATACGCCCGTTTAATCCAAGCCAGCTTTTCCTATGCACTCAAAGATCTGCCTCATAAGCTATTTACCTCACCTCACATCCGACATCACTATCTGTACATCACCTTCCATTCAAAGTCAAGAGAAAGTTCACAACAAACTCGGATATTTACAAAACATATAAATCCGTTATCCAAAGTCAGGAACCCAAAACAGCGACCGGTCATTGAACTCGACGCTCAAGTTATAGCGTCCCAAACCAGATGAGTGGCATCATTCAAACGCTCAAGAAACAACCGTGGCAAAAACGCTGTGAAGCCTATTTGCTGAAACGCGCGTCTGTACCCCTGCATGAGACCACACGGACGCTCAGCGGAGTTTCTAGCCGCAGCGTAACGAAGATGGAAATCCAACTGGCGGCGTCGCCTCCACGCGCACCGCGTCGGAAGCGTTCGAGTGAACCCTTCCGGTGAGCCAACACTTGGTCTTGGCTTATATGCCGTCCATGCATCCGACATCTTGGAGGAAGTGCCTTCAGCACACCTGGATGCCACCGAAGACGCATGATCTTCCTCACTGCTCAAAACGTTACACTCTGGCAATTGACCATCACCTTCTAGCTCGCCTTCTTTAGATTGAGCGCTGACTTCAACTCTACTGACCCTTCCACATTGGTCATTTGGCTCGGCTAGATCGATAGATACTGGAGAAAGCACCTCAGACGCTAAACTGTCCGCTTGGACAAGTGCTTCTGCTCTCTCGCCATGCTCTCTCGGAGAGACCGCATCTGCAGACACCCGATGAGGCGGACACTCTCTCTTTAAGAGCGAGTGATTCACATGGTCTTCGACCCTGTACGTGGCGCCTGTTACCATCCCCAGTGGTACACAAGGAACCGCGGCCTCCACCTTAAACCTTTCTTCACGGCACTCGCCGTCATCACCGAAGCGATTTTTTTGTGCTCCTTCAATGGAGCTGTTGAGAGGATATCGTACCTCTTCCTCATATGTGCTTGGCCTCTCAGGGGTTCCAAAGCACCTGTCATTCTGAATGGAACTGCTCTGTTCCATGCTTGCGAAGCTATCCTCCGCTTCATCAAGCTCTGCACGAATCCTGCTTTCTTGGCCGCCTACCTCTCTGCCATCCTCTATCTGAGCTCCTGGCTCTATTGAAAGGCTATTGCTAGGTTCAAGGCTAACCCTGCAGAAATCCGACTTACTCCATGGAAAACTGCTATCCGAGCAACCATCAACCACTCGCCCACAACTCTGGCTCTCAATATGCGTCTTCTCATCCATCGCCACTTCGAGACGCCGCTCAAGTGCTCGCCTCTCCACTTCGAGTCGCCGCTCAAGTGCTCGCCTCTCTACTTCGAGCTGTTCTATTTTAGCCCTAAGCTCCGATTCGAGCTTCCCCTTCTTTGCCTTTCGTTCTGCAGCCCGTTCCTTTCGTTCTCGCGCCATCCGCTCTTCATACCACGTTCTGAACCCTGGTCCTTCGAGACCCATATGTTCGGCCAATTCCAATAATTCCCACGTGCTCGCCATGGTTCACACCATTAAAACATCAAGTCGAAAAACGAACGGCTTTGTTCTGTCGCGGACGCCAATTTGTGATGCAGGTTCTTTTTCTGTTTACGATAGCTCTCTGTGACTGAGCGTCGGAGAGCTTTAATAAGGACAAAGCCGTTGGTTTAACAAATAACACACACGACTTTTAATTATACACTGGAGGCGAAATAACTATACATAGGCAAACGCTTAACAAAAAGGTCACTGCACGCGGTAACACACTCTTAATAACAAAGAAACGTCAAGTTCAAAGACTTAAACTGTACAGTCTACTTCTGACGCGGCTGAGCAGAGAAGCGTGGAATAAAACCAGTTCAGTCTCACCAAATCGCCGAGGCTTGACGGATGGAGTTGACGCGGGCTGGCTGGTGACGAAGACGAAACGGTGGCTGCTGGGCGACGCACTGAGATGCCAGGGCAACCTGGCCAGGCAACTCGATGCACAGCTCGGGCCCGTAGCCCAACTGCTGCTGCTACGTTGCCTGCCGGCACTGGAGTCCGAAGGCCTTGGGGTGGAGTTCTCGCACCATGTCTATGGCCTCTCACGGGAATTCGATGGCAGGAGGCCACGGCCGGTTGAAGTCTTGGTGGCTCGGGTCCGAAACCCGACGGCCATCTTCAGCGCCCGGTCCGGTGACATCCTTCTCCTTGCCTCGTTCCCTTCGAACTCCCCGGCTCTCCTTCGACCCAGGCTTTTCCTCGGTCTCGGGTCAACTTGTCCCGTCCTGATTGGCGATGCTCAAGTTTCGTGGTGCCCAATTATTGGCCCCTGAATTCTCCGTGGTGACTTCCTATTGGGCCACTTGTCCGTCGAACCTTTGTGCCACGTGCTCTCGTGCTGGACGTTACTTCGACGTCGTCGTCGTCGTCGTCTTTCTGTGGCCACCGTTTTCGCGTGCTGTTCTTTTCATGTTGCGCACTTTTGAAAGGCGCACACTTCGAACGCGCACCACACATCACAGTCACGTAAGACGATCCTGGCTGCAAAAAGAATTAATGAATATATTAACCAAAATGATTTTTGGTGGTGCTGGGCTCCTAAACAAGAACCCCATGCTCCGAATGAAAGCGCGTTAACCGCTGGGCTAAATACTCTATTTCTCGTTTCTTTTTTTAAAATTCCAGTGCTCGACATCTATAACAGCACAAATTTAAGCACAGAATAGAGGATACACAAAAAATAAACAGTATTGGCCGCCCGTTACTATGGCGTCACTATGACTTCTTCAAGTTCCTTCAGCGTTGTCACGGATTCAACCCTGGCTAGCTGCAATAAATACACCTACGCATCCTTTAGTCAACTCCACTGAGGTTCCCAAAAAATTGCCAACTAACGCAATATGAAACTTCTTCGAAAAGGCAATTCGGCCTGAATTTTTCACTAATTAATAAAGGCCAACTGCAACGAAGTTTCGCGCACCTCAAAAAGCCGATTTATAGGCAGTCTATCTGGAGATAATGCTACCTGCCAAAGTTCAGCTTCGGAATGCAAGTGGTTACCTCGAAAAAACACCCGCCAGCAACGCAATTTTTGATACCGAAACTAGAAAAACGACGCCATTACAGCTGACCGGAAGTGACGCAGACTGCAGCCCGACTGACCGACCTATGCAGGCGAATCGTCTGCTCTGCGCTCCGAAGTATTCGCTTCGCAGCCGCGCCACAGAGTTTTCTTTTTAGGTGGTAACGAAAAAAACAAAGTATGTAAATTACATCCACCGTGAAGGAAACACGGATACATGGGACAAAGCTCTTTTCTAAGCAGCGGCTGCCCGCTTCGCACCAATCGTCTCGCCCTGCTGTCTTGGAGAACTCGCTGGTTCACATTAAATGACGCTGGTGGTTTACACATCGGGTATTCTCGCTTCGTTGATAGATTACGGACGGTAAGACAGCGTTGTGTTCGATATCGATGCTGGGTTTGGCACACCCTCTTTTCTACCGAAAGCGTCCCAGCATTTCTATAAACACTTGTCTGACTGCACCCAAAACTTAACACATTGAACCTAACATAGCACAATCAATTTGTTTTCTTAAAATACGTTTACGTGTTTGAATTTCTTTGAACCGAGCACGACTACATTTCTGTCGAGCATTGCTGCTTTGACTACTAGCAACTAGAAGCGAGCCGATCAGCTTTTGAAGCTTTCATTTCTCCCGCATAGATGGCGCAGCTAGTCCAGCGCTTCGCGGGGCGTCGTTTTACCGGTTTTACGTTATACTAATGTCTTTAGAATAGCGGTACGCTATATTTTAGCGTGCGAAACACGCTGACACAAGCATCTTAGGCTATACTAAAGCTGTCTAATACGAATACCTCTTGTCGCCGGTGCTTCTCCATACACTGGTCGGAGCTTCCCGCTGTAGGGTTTGCAGTGGCTGAATATTGAAGGCACTTCGTCAAGATTCAACATTCTTTTCAGTTTCAACAGTATTTGGGCGAAAAGAGACCGGTCGTACATAAAGTCGTCGTCTTTGAAGTGCGCCGCGTAAAGTACCACGCTCTTCGATAGCTCGCATTCCATTCGCCTCACTGCGATAACCCGCAGCTATTGGAGCTTTACTTGTTTCGGAAAAGCGTGAAAGCTGGTCCCATCCGTAACATACGTGTTCCAGCTGCCTACGGCCCTGCATTTCGTCCTGCAAAATAGTTAACTTTTCTGAATTAGCCACTCGTAGAGAAGCGCGACGCAGAAAAGGAAGGGATGCGGCTGCAGAGAGTTCTGCTCACGTCGGCCGTGGACTGTGATTTACGTCGTTTCCGTTTCTGTACGATTTGCCTGGGCACACCGCTAGGGCTCCGCGTCGTCTGCTAGCTGACAATTCGAGCACCGATTATAAATGAAATACGCGACTGCAAGATTTTTCACTGTGATTATCATTACTTACCCAACATATACAACGCATTCCGAGCAAATTCTGTCCAAGTGAAATGTCGTTGCAGTTGGCCTTTAATTCATTCATTTTACGTTCATTTATGCATTCATTGCTATGGCTATGAATGGGCTATAACGGGCCTCAAACATTTTCGCCTCCATGGAAAATGCAGCCGCCGCGGCCGGGATTCGATCCCGCGACCTTCGGGTCAGCAGTCGAGCGCCATAACCACTAGACCACCGTGGCGGGGCAGGATGAATACATCGGCTGAGATGAAAAACAAGATGGCTTTCGCCATCGAGTCGTCTCAAGTGAATGCATAAGTAACCCTGTAAGTTTTTTGTTACCACGCCTGAGGACCTTCAAAGCAAACTGTCCCTCCCCTGCCCTCTATACTCTTGCCTCTTCACTTTGTAAATGGCGAAACAGTGCGTTTAGATGCTCAAAAATTTCTATGCCATTTGAACGAGAAGACTCGCCGTCCATTCGTCCATATGTCGCGCAAGACGATCATCGCTACAAAAATTAAGTAAATCTATAAAATAAAAAAAAATTTCCTTGGTAGTGCTGGGTCTCAAACATAGGCGCCTGCGCTCGGAAGACGACTGCATTAACCGCTGGGCTAAAATACGCTTTGTCTTCCTTTTATTTTATTGCCGGTTCTCATGATGTACCACCGCACAAATTTCATGAGAATAGAGGATACACAAACAGAATAGAAACTGGTGGCCGTCCGTAATTATGGCGTGGCTTTGACGTTGGCCAGCTACAATCAACCGCTACGTCTTCTAATCGATTAGTCTACTCCAATGAGGTTAATAAAACTTGCTTGAACGGCTCCCAAAAGGACTTTTCCTGGGCTTTTGATTGATTCATTCATTCGTTCGTTCGATTGTTGATTCATTCAATAATTCATTGTTATAGCTATCGGTACTTCATTTGGTAAATCTTGCCCCTGGTTTGGGGATGATTTCGTCGCACACATTTGATCGGCACCATTCCAAGCATTATCCTCATCTCGTAATCGTTTGCCTAAAGGACAAAATGGATATGTAATTTGCTTTTTTGTAGTGCATTTGATAGCGCAGGTCATAAGTAAATCTGTTTTGCACAGGCAGCCGAACCCTTAGATGCAGCTAGACCTTTCACGTAGGCTTTGCAGGATGACTTAAGCGAGCTGTGAATGCTTACAATGGCTCCATCGACGGTATCGTCCCTGCTGTCCTTCTGTTCTGTCTTTAGAAAGGCATTCTTTCGTGGCCTGTTTAGCGCAAAATCATTGTGTGAACTTCAAGCCACGTGCTCGAGGACGTAGACAGGAGCACTGGCCAACTCAGTGATGTTCCGTTTATCGGAGAACTTTCTCTTTATCGGAGAAATTCGAGCCGTCACTTCGGACCAAAGGGAAAAAGAATATCTTTTAGATATTGCTATAAATTTTCGAAAGGGTGAAATTTGTTTGTGATGACAAAAACATAATGGTTACAGTGCGCTTTAGGCTTCTGCAAGCGTTTCTGGCGTTTGCAGTACCCAAAGGCATAGCGTGTCTGATAATTATGTGTAGCAATTTCTAGTTCTAGTGTTTCTATTTCACTTCGGGTGGCTCGAAACCCACGTGTACACTTGAATAATGAAGCCCACGCGTACGGGCGCGCAGGCGCTAGTCTAGATTTGAACAGCCGTCAACGGGTCACACAAATATCTATCTATCTATCTATCTATCTATCTATCTATCTATCTATCTATCTATCTATCTATCTATCTATCTATCTATCTATCTATCTATCTATCTATCTACCTATCTATCTATCTATCTCTCTCTGTCTCTCTCTCTCTCTCTCTCTCTCTCTATATATATATATATATATATATATATATATATATATATATATATATATATATATATATATATATATATATATATATAATACGTGTACATGTGTTCTTTGCTACCATTGTGCACGGAAATATGGTGGAATTTTTCGCGAAGTATGCATGTAAAAATTGGCAAAATAGGCAATTTTCACGACTCGGAATGGGAATTCTTCGGGCTTGTACGAAGCATCACTAAGCCAACCGATCTCAGTCTATTCGTGTATTGCTAGGGGTGTGCCAGTAGTGAATTTTAAAATTGAAGTGAATACGAGTGGAATAGCAGTGACACCGAATCAGATACCATTCCAATAGTATCTCGGTAACCATTAATAAAGTTGCCCTAGAAGGGTCATGTAACCCTTTTCGGAACTGTCCAAGAGTTCCACAACATTTTATTTTAAACAAATATTCACTACCTTTAACAAAAGAACATTACGACAACACTTAACCAACAAAAAATGCCACAGTTCTGTAAGCTGAGGCAAGCCTGTACACAGCAGCAACAAGAGCTTCAGAAATACTGTGTAATTGCAGGCTGCAATCCAGCAGCGACTACAGTATTGAAGGTGACACATCGTCAACAACTTTTAAATAGAATTGATATATAAATATTAAACAATATTCATGAGAGTCAACATAATCACGAATGCGGGAGTTCTAAGCAAAAACACTTTTATTCTGTGATCAATGAAGCATCGGAAGTCCCGTAAAACCTGGAAATGCACGCGTCTTGCCACTTCGATAATTAAAACACGACACGTCACCCCTCTCTGTTCCGACATTTCGTTTCTCTGAGGTTTTTTAATCGATGCCTATTATTAAAAAAATATTTGGTGCTTGTAATATGCAGTATTCCATTCGAAAAGTGAATCGAATAGAACGCTGGTCGATTCGTCATTCAAACTTTCGAACATTCCCGGAGCCCTAGAGTAATGCCTTTTTACTGCGCAGCTGTTATGCATTTCGTCATGCTGTGACGCCTTTGCAAAAACGATCATCGTCATGAATGTCCTCTACCTTTATAACGCGTGCAACGCAGTAACTCGGCGTACGCGCTCTCTTCGTCCTCTTCTTCATGTTCTGCTTTGTTCCCCGAATATGTGCGACCGCCGCACGCTCTCCCGCTCCACCGATTTGTCTGGCGCAGGATGCAATAACGCGTACGGGCGAGAGACCGAGCACAGAGAGAGAGAAAGAGGGAGAAACAAAGAGATAGAAAGAAAGAGAGAGGTATAAAAAGAAACGGAAGAAAAAAATATAGAAAGACAGAAAGACAAATACCCAGAAAGGTGAAGTGACATGAAAAAACAGACACAAAAATGAGATAAAAAAACACTGTGAGCAAGACAGCAAAAGAAAGAGAGAGAAAAAGCAGAGTAACACAAAGGCATAGCAGGAAAGAGGAAGCGATAAATAGACAGAGAGAGAGAGAGAGAAAGAAAGGAAAGAAAGTGAAAAAAAATTATAGAAAGAGCTACAAAAGATAGAAAGAAATAGACAGAAAGAGAAAGACATAAATAAATAGAGACACTGACATTAAAGAGATGGAAAAACAGAGAAAGAGGAAAAAAAAAGAAAAATAAAGCAAGACAAAGAACGCCAACCGGCTCCGTTGTTCTTCATGATTGCCTCAACTGTGCCAAACTGCCTTAATCTCTTTAACTGGGTGATCCAGAGTGGATGCCAGAATCATGGAGCGGACACTCGGATCGCACCAAACCGAATCTGCCAATGAAACACGGGAATGCTCCACGTGAGCTCACGCCAGAAGATCTTTATGCTCACGTCACTGAAACGGGTTCTGCAGACCATTGCTGCTTCCGGTTTGTACGTTTTCAAGGCAAACATGGACTGTGTTCCAACTCTGGACAGCATCGTAGACAGTCTACGCTGACAGCTTAGAAGGCAGCATCGAACCCCGGTACTCCGAGAACTGGAACGCGTCTGGATGACGTGTGGGTGACCTGATGCCACCTGGCGTCGACAAGAGAAAGCTAAGAAAAAGAAACGTAACTCTTATTTATTTACCTTCTTTCGTGTTGAAATCAACGCAAAACTGAATGTAGCTCACATTTAGCGCCTGGAAAATCATCTACTTGTGTCCAGACGGCCATACCGGCGAGATCAGAGCTATCCGAGCAGTTCACTGAGCCGCCATATTGTTTGGACAGCAAAATAGGCTCATCGTATTTGTCTCCGATGGCATCTTTTCGAAGCTGCCTATTTTGCCGGGTGCTTGAGAATTGGAATAGGACTTAAGATGGCCGCTGTTTACTTAGCTGTCTATTTAGCCGTCTACGTGAGAATTGGAACACACCCTTGCTCGCCGCAAAGCGCGACACAGTATCTCGCAAGCTGACGGAAGTGACGCATGACGCTCGTTCTATTTCCGACCGAATTCGCGACTTGGACCAGGTTAGGGTGGCTAGAATTGGGAGGTGTGAAAACCGGCCGCTCTAAGTTGGCCCCCATTCGCGATCCCGCAGCGGTGGCGCTGTAGTCGGAGGCGCTGCCAGCTTGCGCTGTGGTAATGCACTCGCGCATGGGCGTCGGCAGGATTTTGTCTTCAGGGGTGCAAACCCGTGCTGCATCGCGTATGATGGAGTGGGGGAATGCTGGTGTGGCTTCAGGGAGGCGGGGGAAATGCCCCCTGCCAACGACCATGCACTCGCGTCGGTCGTTGCTAGATTTTCGCCAGTGAAAGAGCTTTATAAACAGAAACATTTTTTACGAATTGCCAATACACTTATGTATCACTCAAGGATCACGGCATTAGTGCGAAGCTTTCGGCAGCCAACAACCAGCATAATTCGAGCCTCCATAATGAAACCATTCTTCGATGAAGTGTTATTTCGAATGAACCAATGTTTACGTGTTTGATGAAGGCAAAATTATCTTCATATTCATGAGATTTATCTACACATTTACGGAGCAAAAGAGAAAGCTTCTTCCTGCAGGAGCGTTATATCTTTGACGACGTTTTCTAACATTATCACGCGATCCTCGAAAGTGCGCCTTGCCTTGTCCATTTGTTTCTTGTCATTTACTCAATGCTGAATTTGCATTACACTCAAGGTCGCGCCGTCACGGAGCCAGTATGCTCAATTTGAATAGAAATTGAGGCAGTAATTAGTCTCATGGCTTCAACAAAATTAAATTAGCATCATTTTGTGAGCAATACACTGCTGGATACTCTTGTAGGTGATGCGCATGTATTCATTTTTTTTAATTTGTCCTCGCTTTATGCCTGGTTGAGCCCCTTCAAAGGAAAATGAACCCTCGATCGTGATGCAAAAGTATTTGACCAGTGATATTGTCAATTCTTCACATGATCGACGTAGCCAATTTCTACAACACGCTCCTTACAGAGCTGCAACAAGCTGCCTACTATCTTTGAATGGAAGCATACTGTGCTGAACACAAGTGTCAGACTGCTTTACATATATATCTGTGTCAAGTTGTATAGTAACTTTGATGGATACAGCAGTCATCAAGTATCCCATTTGCTAGTTATCTGACTTTGCAGCTGTCATGCAGTGCTTTCTATTAGCACGATGCACGCATTTTTGCAGTGTGTGCAGACCGATAGCAGAATGCATTTTGTAACTGCGTAGCCCGCGATTAAATACACAAGGTGAGCATCGCTGCGTTGCTATTTATAGTCGATGAAAGTATAATAAATAAAATATAACAGAAGAAGAAAATAAAACGTTCAGAATAATTCATTTGTCACTTGCCCGTGCTTGTCACAGACGAACGCAGAAGCCTTTGCAGCGTTTGAACGGGTTCAGTACATTTACCTTGTGTCAAAATGTTTTTTTTTCATAGATGGCCGAACTATCGCTGTATCGCTGTCGGCCTTTAGGATTGCCCGCTTCCAAACTGCTAATCTGTCTGCATGCCGGCGCACGGGAAAGTGACACTTTCTCCGCACATGTTCTGCGCACCGAATTGTAGCGCCTGGCACAAAATACGGTCCTTGTGTATATCTTCTTTGTCTCCGTGCGTTTGCGCGAATCCGTTAAGATGGTCGCTGAGTTTTTTTTTTCTTCACGTTTGTACAAGGAACACTAACACAGGGAACTTGTAAAATCACGTGCACGCCAACGAAGCTGACAAGCTTCCGTCGCAATAAGCGGCTTACACTGCCGTCTCCCTCATCCCCCATGCGAGCAGGCAGCGCCTCCGACTGTCGCGCTATATTTCGACCTAGCGGAGGGATCGCGCAACGCGGCACCTTCGGGCAAGGGAAACACAGCTCGCTTTTCACACCTCCCTATTCTAGCCACCCTAACCAGGTCAAATGATATCGGTCGCGAAAGTTGGGACGAAAAGTGGCCGAAAACCTATCGCTACAGACATCAACGCACAGTTGTACGATTGAAGCGCGATTAGGTAAGTAGGGGACCAATAACGGAAAATAGCAAACTCAATGGAATTTTTTTAATGGACTATATGCCACTGTAAACAAGACTTTTACGCTACGATATATCTGACACATGGCTAAACTGTTGATTGTCTCATGTTTTGGTCGAGTGCCATAAAAGGGGGCGTATGCAGGCAGTTTGCTATGTGGGTGTGTGTTTAGTTCGTTCAGCGCATTGTCGGGTCAACGAGGCATCGCTCACATTTGAGCAGTGGTTTCGTGCGTATATTCCGTGGGTTCTTTATTTGTTTTTGTGTTCTTTACTGGCGTGACACTTCAGAGAAACCGAACTAGCCCGTAGAAAGTGTAGATAACCGCTCCTGTGTCTGCAGTCTTCTATCGCTGGCGCACGGCCGGTGTGCCCTTGTCTTTCGTCACGGTGAATGCGGCACTCTAAGCGAAAGAACGCTGTACTGTAAGGTTGCCATAGTGATACTTTCAACGCTGCCGTCTCACTCCAGTGGGTTGCCTCGATTGGGCAATGTGAGTATTCGAACTATCGTGCTATTGTGCTCTTGAGCCGTTGCGTCATAATTTCTTCATGTGCAAAGTATTTTGGGCTACTTCGAAAGTGCACTATTTGGCTAATAAAAGTTCGACAGATCCCACACCTTGTGGGAATCGGTTTCATGCGAAGCAATCGGCGAGTAGTTGTACATGCTGCATTTTGTGGCTTTGAGCCGAACGTTACGAGGCGGACCGAGGTGTTGTTGTAGGCGTAGTAGTTGTGTGCTCATCGTAGCTTTACCAGGCACGATGATCATAGAAATACAAATGTAATGTTTATTAGACTTTTATAAAGCTGAGCCAACACTGGAATCACAATTGTCATTAACCCGGCATGACACATGTGTCACAGCAGTAGTTATGTAATGTTTATTGCTTTGTTATAAAATCGGATAGCCAGCACCGCAACCACAATTAACGTTGCACTGACATTACGCCTGCATAGCGTCTTTTTCAAGGCATTTCCTAGACCTGGCGTGGCTCCGTGGTAGAATACCTGACTGCCACGCAGAATGCTTGAGGTCGATTCCTGCTAGGATCCTGGTTTTCATTCTCTGCATTCCTCGGCTCAACGCAGTCGATGTCGGTCTTAACGCTCTTGTGTTTAAATTAACTGTGTCTGTTCCTAGGTAGATATAAACCGTCAATCAACTGTAGCGCATACCCGCTTGCCGTGGTATGTGCTATACGGGTATGTGCCACACGCATCTGAAGGAAAGTGTTTGACGAAGTACGCGACAGTTTTTTCACGTTATTCATGTCATGACCAGACCGTCGTATTTGCCAAACCCTGTTACCCTCCCATGCCAATTTTGGACTGCACCAAGTTAAGGAGACGATCATGAGAGCACCCAGACATAGATAGATAGATAGATAGATAGATAGATAGATAGATAGATAGATAGATAGATAGATAGATAGATAGATAGATAGATAGATAGATAGATAGATAGATAGATGTTTGGGTTGTGGCAGAACATACCAAGTAAATTACTGGAGCGCGCGCGCGTCCAAGACCCGCCTGGGCATTGCGGGTCGCTTTTTTTTTCTGGCGAGGACCGCGAGCTTCCCGAACCTTCAGAAATAAGCACATGCTCGACGCCGCAGCTCAGAATGCCGACGACAATAATTGGGTGCGAAAGCAATCTGAAAACCGGAAGCGGACAGAAAATCAAAGAGAGCAAGAGCAAGCACCTCGAAAATTCCCCCTGTCCAACTCAAGATGGCCGGACGCGTGACGCACCGCGCCGTCGTGCCAGCTGCCAGAAAGAAATCGTTCGGACAGTGCTGGGCTGTCCGCAGGCTGCCAGGCACACGAAAAACGAACATGCATCCGAGCGGTCCCGGACCCGTGGGCCTGCCCTCTGGTTGGTCCCCGAGAAAACCGAATGCAGCGCTGGCGTCCGGGGCCATGCGGAGCCGTCCGGGACGTGTAAATCGATGAAGCTCCTTTCTTTCCCACCCTCTTGCTATACTATACTGTGCATGCCTATGCTATGCTAGCAGCTGCTTGACATACACCCACTTCCTGTGGTGCATACCTGCCGAGGAAGAGGTAAAACTTTATTTGACCAAGGGATTTGGGCACGTACGTCCCAGTGTCCCCGCACGCCGAGATTTCTGAAACGACAGCTGCTCAACGTCACGCTCAATCAGCTCAGCTGTTAAAAGGACGCATTATGTGGCCTCTTTGTGGACAAGAGGCATTAAAAAGACTGACGCAGGTCGAGACGCCTTTCCGGGTCTTGCTCGATTCGTCGGACATAAGGGCGTGCGATGTGGCCAAACAGAAAACGTCGCCAGCGTTAATGGTGGTGCCGTACTTTATGTTGTCGCCTTCCTTTTATTCGATTTTAGAGCGCAGCGCTCTTGTTTATGTGGCGTGCGATGATTTTCCAAGTTACACGTTCATCGAAGTGAGTGTAGTGCAAGTGTCTCGGTGAACACGACAGCATCGGCGTCGCCCCACTTTCGGCGACCCCAGAGGTTTTGATGATATGCCCCGGCGGAACTGGAGTTTCGATTGCTTCGCTTATCTCATACTACAAGAGCGCGTTTCTGCTGCATTTGTTTCGGCTTTATGCGTGACCAATGGCCGCCACGAACAGCACTTCGCGGGGGCAGGCTTAGGACGCGGTCACCGAATATCAGGTTAAAACAACTCATTTTAACAGCGAATCTGTTTAAGCCGGATGTTAGGCCGTTTCTTTGTGCGCATCGTCATCCATCATTCTTTTTTCTCCCCTTTCCCCACCCCCGGTGTAGAGTAGCAGGCTAGAGCATAATATCGCTCAGGCCGACCTCTCTGCCTTTCTACAAATAAACCTCTCTCTCTCTCTTGTGCGCAAAAAAAACCTTGCCGAGCAATGACGTCACCATGCGCTGACTAGGAACGCGTTGCCAGCTGCGCCACCTCCTCCTCGCCCCCCCCCCCCCCCCCGCACCACAGCTGCGCGCTCGGCCTAGCTTGCCCGAATTCTTTACATTGCACTCTGCCTATAGCTCTGCCTCGAGTCGTACCCCTCGCCGCAGCTTCGCAGCTATCTTGCTATGCCTCGTCGTCTACCCACGCCAGTGCGTCGAAGCTGAGTGCCGATGCTCTGCCCAGCTTTCCCTCCTCACCCACCTCGTGGCCACAACTGCGCGCTCTGCCTAGCTTTTCCAAGACATGGCTTCGAGGCCTGGCTTTGCAGAGTATAGTATAGTATGGTCAGTGAGTAAGAATGGGAACTGAGCGTGAAGAGGAGTGATGTGTGAGAAGGTGGAAAAGATGGAGGGCACCTTCTGCGCTGTTACCTCAGTGTTCGCACCACTATTGGGCAGCTGGCCCAATTTTTATTGGATTAATCATAATCGTTTGCCAGTTTGGCCATTAATCGGTCAAGCCTTGTCGATCAGAATTTTTTCGCCTATTATTCGATTAATCGCCATTTTTGGCAGGTGTATTCAAAATTAGCTTTTTTTATTTTGCGGGATTTAACATAGGCGTATCCGTTATGATTATGAAGCACGTGATTTTGGAAGACTCCGGGAATTTAGTCCAGGTGCGTTATTTAACGTGCACCTAAATTTAAGTACACGGGCATCAGTCATTTTATGTTTCATTGATAACATGACCGTCGCGGACTGAATTCGGGCCCGCGGACTTCAGTTCAGCAGCAGAGCACCGTAACCACTTTACCACTGCGGGGGCTGATATTTCAAGAAAGGCTGAAGTGTTTTATACTGATACGTAGTTTATGCAATTTAATCTTCCAAACAAATGGAGTTTGGGCTGTATTTATTTGCTTGGAAGACGGAACACGGATTAAAAGCACGAGTGCGTAAATGTTTGATCAATCATATCTATTTGTTTAATACTAACTATAATTGTTGCTATTCAATAGTCAAGCGATAAATAACATAGGATGTAAACTAAACAACGCATAAATCCAGGCGATGATGGAGACTTCAAGGTACAGTGTAAACGTGGATGCCTCTATGAAGTGGTCCTTATGGAGAGCATATAACGAGGTTTGAAGGCTCGGTTCAAGACCAGCAACGCCCAGAAATTTTCGTTTCTTTTATACGCTCATTTCTTTGTAGCGATGATTGTCTTACGTGTCAAAGAGGACCGATTGCCTCGTTGAGTCGGCATAGAGATCCCAACGCAATAGAAATTCATTAGGCGAAGATTTAAAGCCGACATAAAGTATAGTACATAGAAAGAAAACTTATACTCTGAGAAATTATACTGCAAAACTCGCGTTTCGGTGGTCGCGAGGTATGGCGCCTGTAGGACCGTTCTAGACGCTGACGAACGCTAGGAACTAGGTTCGTCAGCGTCTCAACCGTCGTCAACCATGCCCCCCCCCCCCCCCGAAAACACCGCATTAGGAAAAGCCGTCACCTGAAATAAAGCTGTATACACCTACGCCTCACTTTACATTTCCGAAATGATATTTGGCGTGGAGTTTTTGTTAGAGCACTCCTTCAGTAGCTTCAAAGCAACGATAACTATCCCTGCCCAACCTTCTATGCTATTGCGTCCTTCATTTTGTAGATAGCGAAATAGTGCATTTAAATGCGTATGCATTTTTATGTTGACTACACGAGAAAACTGTCCGTCCGTTCGTCCCTATGTAACGTTAGACGATCATCGTGACAAAAAGTAAATAAATGTATGAACCAAGTGAATTATTTTCCTGTTGCCAGGTTCCGGCACAAGATCCCCACTCTCCGAATGCGAGTGCCTTAACCGCTGGGCTAAACACCTTCTTTATCGCTTTTATTTATTTGCCAGTCCTCGACATGTATAACAGCCCAAATTTCGTAAGAATAGCGGATACACCAACAAAATATACACTAGTGGTCGTCCGTTACTATAGCATGACTATGACTTCTTCAGATTCCTTAGCAAGCGTTGTCAGGTATTCGACCTTACACAGCTACACTGACTCTACGCCTACGCATCACTTAGTAAACACCAGTGAGGTTAAGAAAACCTCCTTATACCCTTTTCACACGGGTAGTCTAACCACAGTTAAGTACGACGGAGGTTAAGTCTAACGGCTGTTGTACCTTGGCACACGACAACCCTAACCACAGTTAATCCCCTAACGACCGTTTTCGTAAACGGAGGTAGGCAACACCTGTTAGCGCCGTAAACTGACAATATGGCGGCCCCCATGTCGGACGCCAGCAGTTTGGCTCCCAGCGAAATATCGAGCCAAAAGCGTGTCAAATAACTGGACCGTTGCGACGACGGAGGCGTTAATACGCATTTGGGAAGATAAATTACAGCCTTTGAAGTCCAATACATGAAACCTGCAGATTTATAAATCCATGGTGGAGACCTTCAACTCCGGCCTGCCGGCGGGCGAAGGTCCATATAGCGTGAAGCAAGTACGCCAGAATCTTGAAAATTTGAACAGACAATACAGGTGTTATTTTCTTCTATCTCTGTTGCCAATCTATGTTACGTGTATAAGCACTACAACGGAACACTTTCTATCTTAATTAGGCCTCCACCTTGACGACGCGGTAGCTACCGAGACGCTTAGCTACGCGATGCTACGCGTTGGAAACGAATCGTTTTTGCGCAGAATGGCGCAGTTCTTGAACTTGTGCAATCGTTTGCTGCTAATGACACTATGCATTTTCAACGTAAGCCCTGACTAAAGCTAAATCTGTGTTCGTTTACACGCGTACAAGTTTGTCCGTGCTGCAAACATCTCGTGTGCATTTCACGAGATTGATACACGGCTGCGTTCGTTCATTGAACAGGGCTTCACGCTATTTGATAGACGCGCATCAAAACACGCTGTTGACGCGTCCATAATCGAGCGTGAAGCCCTGTACAAGGCGGTGTTATAGCGGTGTTGCACGAACGCAGCCATGTATCAACTAAAGAACGCTTGGAAGCGCTAGAGCAGAGGCGCACAAGCGCACGTCTATTTAATATTTGGCGTGTTTTGCACGCTTTTGTTTTTTCTCGGAAAAAACAACCAGACAGGTCTGACAGCGCCTCTGTCTGGTTTACCGTGACTGTGGTTACGTCCGCTAACTGCAGTTGCGTATAACAGCGGTTAAGCTTACCCGTGTGACAATGGTATTAGACGACTACCAAGGGATTACCAACTAGGCTAATCTCAATCCTTGCCCAAAAGGCGATTCTCTCTGAATTTTTAATCCATTCATTCATTATTTGATTCATTGATTGAATCATATATTCATTCATTCATCGCTATGGCAATCAGTGTTTTTTTTTTTTTTGGTAGATCCTTCCCCTTGTTTGGGGATGAATTCGTAACAGACATTTAATTGACACCATTGCAGCAATTTTCCGTATCTTGTAGTCGTTTGCCTAAAACATAAAATGGAACGTTAATTTATTTTCATCGCACATTTGTTTGTGCAGGTTATAAGCAAAGCTACCTTGCACAATCAGTCGAACTCTAACATATAACTAGACCTTTCATGGAGGCTTTGCAAGTTGACTGAAACTATCTGTGCCTTTTCACGGTTTCTCCATAGACAGCGCTGTATTCAGTTCGTTCACCTTTTCAAGTTTTGCGATAGTAGCAGCAGGAGTTGTACGCCAGGAATCTTTCGGTGACGTTATTTATGATTCTCTAATACAGTAGCGTAAACGATGTTTTTAAGTTGCGTCAGAGTAAGTAAAGTACCTTTTTACGTGTTCGAATAAAAATGCGATGTGTAGATTATGAAGACCACATCTCGTAAGAGGTAGTTTAACCCTTTCACTGTCGTATTCTTTTTTTTTTTTTGGCATTGCTGTACACTCCATGCCGGCTTTTTTTCGGCACGTTATGCGGAAATTTTCGGTTAGATACGCAGTAGGATGCTGTTAGGGATATGAAAATATTTATATAGGGAATTATCTGATCAAAATAAACGTAGCACTTATTACAAGCAGTGAATTATCTTAGTTATTGTTAATATATCACAAAACGATTGGTTTCACCGTTATTTCAGAGCAGCTGAGACACTAATTCTCCATTTTACTCGTGAGAAGCTCCAGAATTTCTTCTTCTGTCAAATAGCGCGCGCACTTGGCACGCTGACTCGCCATTGCTACGCTAGCGACATGCTGGCAAGGAGACGCGAGCCGACGTTGATGTGCAAGCATGCGCTCCCTCTAATGTAAAAAAAAAACCATCAGCACTAGTTATATTTGTTTATATGTTCTCTCAATAGAGGGGGACGGCGCAACACACCTGCAATATTTTTTTTTTACAAAAGTTGTTTCGAAAAGTGGCAGGGAGTGATTTAAAGAGGCAAAACGAGTTTACTCGGGTTTTTCAGGGCTTCTGCGTGAGTCGTTGCGAGAGTTATCTCGAAATTGGCAGTGAAAGATTTAAGAATAGCGTACGCACACCTTTGCCTGAGACTTTGGCACTACTGCGCATGCGTCATACCCTATCCGCTTGCGGGTCCCCGTAAAGTGACGGAAAAGCGGGTGCCCGCAACGACCACTATCTTAGCGTACGCTATTCTAAAGCTGCCTAATCTTGTGTAGAGCATGGAAAGAGACAGAGAGAAATAGCCTTTATTTTGGCCGCCGGCTTATTGGTAGGGGGGCCAAACCCGCCTAGATGGCAGCCAGGAGCCCTTGGGCTTTGGCGCCACGCTTTGCCTGGTGGACGGCCATGAGTTGGTCGTCAGAGCATAGAAGGATAGTTATCTGTGATATTTCGCTAAACACCCAGAGATAATTGTCGAAAGTCAGCGGAGTACTCGAGAAGGCTTTTATACCCGTGAATGCTGGTAGGCTACGTCCGTGGACAGAGCAGGAAGCCGTGCAGGGTCTGTGTTTGTATGGGGAACCAGCGCTGGAGTTTCCGCGGACAGGGTGCGCCGCCCTGCCGGGCACGGCCGGAAACACTCGGGCATACAAACAAATACGTGCGGCTGCTAATGTGAACCATGCCGCCGTGCGCGATCATGAAACGAGGAAAAAGTAGCGTCGAGACCGGTGGTATTGTTGTGTCCACAAATGGCACAATCAAAAATGTCTTTAATAACTGAAAAAAAATAGTCCAGAGCATAGTTGACTCCCTTCGGCCTTGCTTTCCACCGATGCACATGGGTTGGCGCTCTGGAAAACATCACAAATCTTTTATTTGAAACTGGCCTTGAAAAAGTTAAAGAAAGCACATGACAGCTTAGGTTGCGTAAGCATCGCGCCGTACATTGCACATCCCGCATTTACTCTATTGTAACATGACCACGATTGTAACGCCAGGGGTGACATTTCATTACGTCCAGGAAGAAAAAATAGAATTTCGGTATTCGACTGTAACGCGAGGGTCCACTTTAGGTTGCAGGAATGTAGAAAAAAACTCGTGTCACATTCGAGTAAAACGTTATTATACGTCACTGTCACGTGCACAGCTCGTGGCCGGTTACAAATCCATGACCGCTAGAAAAACCGTGTTGTCTACACACGTTCCATTGCTGATCACACACTGCATGTCAAACTCGGAACCACCACGAAGTCAGTTACCACTAGGTTCTCAAAGGAATTTTTTTGAGTATCAGGCTTAGACGACGGCCGATCACAAGTTTGCAAACGGTCTGCAGCCGACGGTGAGTCGACGTCGTTAAAGCACGAGACCTGCGACATGTTTGTATTTCCGCTAACGCCACTGATCTCCACTTTACACCGGCCTTTTTACATTTATTTCACGCTTCACCGTCAGCTTCAACAACGTTTTTTTAAAGACTGCGATACGAGCATTTAATGGGCACATGCAAGCCGTTAAAACACCGTAAAGCAAAGCGTGTAGCGAAACAGCTTCTCTAATACAGTACGAGAGCTGTAACTACAGATTACGTACATGTGATATGCTCATTCAAAACAGCTGTCACTCACTGGGCTGAATGTTCTCAGTGCTGCCTGACGCACTAATTTTATTTAAAAGCGGGCGCACAACGAGCACACTGCATACACCGTCGAGCTTGCTAGCGCAATTTGAACACACTTACCTGTAAGTGTACGTCGTGCAGTCGTGCGGTGCTTGACACTTCGCCGAAAGGTCACAAGCACTCTCTCTTCGAAAAACAGCTTCTTCTACGTCATAGACATACTTTGCATTGGACAGCTTCCGTCCTTTCGGCAGCACACTCTCGCGAAGGTACCCGTCCGCACACATCACATCACTGAAAGCGCAGCGGAGAATAATCGGTGGCATCGCTGCTCGCCCGCTGCACCACAGTGCAGCGAAGTGTCCCGATCTTCGCTGGTCTTGCGCGTTCCAAAGTACCTACAAAACGACGCACATCGAATAAAAGTCGCGGTAGTGTCGAATGACGTTCAGCATGCGTTTGAACGTGCCACGCGGTATGTGAGGGCACGCTGAAACGTGCCGTCGTACGCCTCGCGGCGGCTCTGTATTACTAGATGTTTCTCAGCGAGCTCGCCAGGGCGGCGCATCTTGTACATTTTAGGCGCGCCACCTGGGCAGCGCTGGCTACCGATAGAGCGAAAAGGTTTATACTGCCCTTGTCAAAGCACATTTTGCTGTGCTGCACAGGGCAAAATCATCAGTTAAATTGGTGCCGCATATGTGAGAATTTCGGGCGGCAGCCTAATGTCTTCTTCACACACGCGAGTACGCAGGTAGTAGCTCTAGCCAACTAATCTAAGTGTATCTGTGCAATGGCGCTTTACAGCGGAGCTGCTATGCCTTTCGCAATGCTGTTACGCGTTCGCTAAAACTGTCATCACGAATGGCCCCTGAAAAGAGGAAACCGGGCGGGGCACTTGCCTTCAGATTTCGCAAGGCTACAGCCGTCGGCAAACCTACACAATATACTCCTCGCCATCATCGTCTACCATCATCATCGCGTGCAACGCAATAACTCGGCCGGCGCGCGCTCTCTTCTTCATCGCTTTCATCTTTTGCATTGTTCCCCGTGCGGCCGGCGTGTGCTCTGCCGCAGCTCCGATTTGTCCGTCGGGGGATGCACTTACCCGGATGGGTGAGAGAGCAAGTACAAAGAGATAGAAACACAAAGAGGAATATAGCGAAAGCAAGGGAAGATAGGAAAAAATAGAAATACCGAAAAAGAAATACACAGAGATAGGAAGAGACAGAAAGAAAGTGATACAAAAAAGCGATAGAAAAAAAACGGAGCGAAAGAAATAACAAGAGAAAAAGAGAAAGAAACAAGGAAGCAGAAAAAAAATACAGACAGAGAACGAGAAACAAAAAGATAGAAAGAAAGAGGAAGCGATAAATGGACAGAGAGAGAAAGCAAGAAATAGAGAAAATTGGAGAGAATAGAGAGATAGCAAAAACAGGGACACAGACAAAAAGAGAGGATGAAATAAAAATAAAGAGAAACAAAGAACGGACCCAGCTCCGTTGTTCCTGCAAGCTTTAAATGGAAAATTCACAGTGACCGCGAAAATGCTGGGTCTATCACTCCGACTGCACCAAACCGAATCTGCTGATGGAACACCGGAACGCTCCACGTGAGACCACGGCGGAAGTTCTTTTTGCACAAGTCACGTGCATTGATTCCGGAAACTATCCCTCCTTCCACACTGTACGTTTTCATGGTAAGCCATCCTGATAACTCATCGAGAATACAAGCAACCAAGGCATTGCTCAAATTCCTAAGGACAACAGACTTACACGAGCGGCTGTAGACTTTTTAATGATGCCGCATACCGCACAAGACTGCCGCTCTGCGCTGTGACGTTATGTGTGTGCGTGTGTGTTCCCCTCTCTTTCTCTCTTTCTTTACTCTTCTTTCGATCTCCCCCATCCCTTCCCCCTGTACAGGGTAGCATACCGGTTATGCCAAACTGGTTAACATCCCTGTCTTTCCTCTCTCCCGTTTTCTTCCTTTCTTCTCTTCATGGTAAGCTTGGTAGCCGCAAAGTGCGACTGCAGTTGCTTGCAAACTGACGGATCTGACGTATGCCGTTCGTTCTATTTACGACCAAATGCGTGACCTGTCGGCCAAGCAAATGAAAGCGATCCGGTGCGGAGCAACTTCCCTGAAACGACCAGTCGAAAGTGCGAACCGACTGAGGATCGACCAGTGAAAAAATCCGGCGCTAATGTCGTTCTTCTGTAGTATTGGTGCAGTTATGAATCCTGCGCCTTATGTGGCTACACTACCGTGAAATCTGGGGAAGTGCGTAACGCGGGAAACCCAGCGGTCCCCTTGGCAATCTCGCGCTTGCCGAGGAGGTGGCGCGGTCTCTACACGGCGCTGGAATCAGCAAGATACTTCAGATCCGTTTGTCGTGATTTTGGGTAAATTATTGGGAATAATTCATGGTGATATCTCTACTTTATATTATTTCAGACCCTGTCAGTTTTCTTGCATTGGTTTTGAGCATTGCTACTCTTGTTTTTGGCCTGTATTGAGCACTGCGGGACCAAGCGTTATGGAACGGTGGATTGACGACAAGTCGGGCCTCTAGAGCGCCACGCACTCAAGACAGTTTAAAACGAAAACGGCTACCAGATTAGACTTCAGAATCGTCCACTTTTGCTGTTTGAAGTTTTGCGGGACTTAGGGCAAGCTTCGCCGTTTTAAAGACGATAGTCTTTCTTGGGGAACTTAAACGCAGAAATTTTGGTCTGTCTTTCTGTCTGTCTGTCTTTCTGTTTGTCGGCACGTCCCTCGATTCAGCCACTCGGCCAAAGTTGAACCACTTGCCCAAGGGCCAGCCGTCTTGGACTGGTACGGCTGTTCATACTTGTGAACGTTGTCGATCAAAAAGTAAATATCATGCATATCTGAGGTGCAACATCACTAGGTAAGTATTAGGTGGCGTGTTCCTTTAATAGAAAATGCATACATACGTAACTTTAAGGACCCTAGTTTCTTAAGCTGCGCTGAAAATGCATAAGAATGGAAGCTTGAGCGAGTTGGTATGCGTTCATCTTTGTTGAAACAGCGCTCACTAGACGACGACGAAGTAAAAGAAGGCACAGGACAGGCGCTGCCTGTCCTGTGCCTTCTTTTACTTCGTCGTCGTCAAGTGAGCGCTGTTTCAACAAAGCTGAAAATGCGACTGCGCTGAAATTTGCCTTCCTCCGTGCCCTTCGCACGAGCTCATTGTTGTGTTTCGGTTTCGGTTCTGTATTGCACTGTACGAATGCCATGTGTTGGTGTTGAAAAACTTTAGTTTTGAGAAGGCCAAGAAGGTGAAAAAAAATATTTAAAAATTGAAAAAGCAGCGTTGTGGGCGGCCTTCAGGCTGCCGGTTGTGGGCGCCGCTCTGGCGTTCCTGTTTTACCCAGGCGACGTGTAAATAAAAGAGTGTGTGGAGAGTACTCGTTGAGTGCGGACGTTTCTCTGCTTCAGCGCTTCGCGCCAAACCGCATTTTCGGGCTGGCTGGCGTCCCCGCCGGTCGCGTTGGTCACCGCCGGTCTTCGCCTGCTGCTGCGCCGGGACTACCAGCACGCAACACAGCACTCATGTTTCCCGACGTATTGCCAGATGGCGTCCATATCTCACACAGCGCCTCTTCTATCGTCTTTACACGACATTTGCAGCGAAGCACGCAGATACGCGGCCAATTTTTTTCTACAAAAGAGCGTCAAAGTGATTCCATACGTACGCAAGGTAAGGACAAAATTAACACGAGAAAGGCAACATTTGCCTGAATCATTAAATCTTGATCCTCTTCCTCCACACGATACTTGATGTCAAGTATCCACGATACGCCAAGGCTGCACAACTCCTCCGAGAATACTTGGAAACGGTGTCTACAGAAGAATGAGGCTCACATCGAGAATAGCGAAGCTCCATTACAGCATGAAGGAAGCCACCCTAATTCCTCTGGTGTAAGCTTTTGCTTTTAGCCGAATGACGTATGAAGCTCCCTATCGAAGCCTTCGAAATGCGGAAAGCGCCGATATTTATGTCATCACTCTACGGGCATATAAGCAACTCTTAATAGTGCCCATAAGAACAGCTAATGACAAGCTCTTAGCAATAGTAGTCCATATAATACACTTCAAGAGGTGATAGAGGCTCAAAGAATAGTGCAATACAAAAGACTGGCGCAATGCCCTACGGGACGGCAAATCCTACGTAACCTCGGCATAAACTACACTAGACAACATGGCGTTAAGACAACCATAGCACATGAAACAAGGCAACATCTTTACGTACCACAAACACGCAAGAGAATATGCACCCCGAGTATAACAAAGAAAGGAGAATAGAATGCTCGAAAGCAATGGAAAACAAGTTCTTACAATGAACGGACGCTGTCTACGCAGACGCAGCGGAATATGCGAACGCGTGTGGTATGGCCACTGCGGTCGTAGGTAGGGACGGTGGCCTAAGGGCTATTGGCTCGATTCGAACCTGCAGCGTGGAAGCTGCTCAAGAGTCGGCTATCGCATTGACAATACCTTCCACGCAAGCGCAAAATATAATGAGCTACCCGAAGGCCACAGTGAGGAATTTTTCCAGAGGGCAAATTTCGCCAGAACAACAAAGGACCTTGGTGAACTTTAGACACCAATGTGAATCCAATTTATTTGGGCACCTGCGCTCTGCACTCTTCCTGGCAACGAGGTGCCTCACACCGCGGCTCGAGGACACACACGGAAAGCCACTGAAACGCCGCCACTAGGATCGAGAGGAGATCGCATGGTTGCCTGGAAAGAAATTACTAACCAGTATCCATTGGAAGGGGCCCAGTATGCTCTCGTGCATCACACACTTAACAAGCGGTGGCCTGGTGCCTCCTCCAAACAAACATGTACCTGAACCCGGTGGCCTTTAGCCACTGTTACCCGGGTCAGTACGCCGACTGGTGCAAATCATGTAAGGAAAGATTGGAACTACCTCACAATATGTGGGCCTGTCCAAAGGCGACAGGTTCGCGCAATATTTATTGATGAGCAGTGGGAGACCGTGCCACTCAGCACAGTTCCAGAGTAACAGCTCCGGGCGTCCGAGAGGCCAAGGAGCCCGCCAGGACCCGAGGGCTCCTGGCTGACGAGTAGGCGTGGCACCCGCACCACCGTTGTCTCCCCATTCTTACAACAAAGTCCTGTGCGCCTGCGTATAACTTATGCAACTCTCATGAGGTTAAGAAAACCTCCTTGAACGACTCCTAAAGGCGAATCCGCCTAGATTTTTAAAGCATTCATTCACTGCTATGGCTATCAGTGCTTCTAAGATAGATCTTCCTGCTAGTTCGGGGCCGAATTCGTAATAGACATTTAATCGGCACCATTCTAACCATTTCCCTTACCTTGAGTCGTTTACTTAAAGGATAAAATTGAAACTCAATATATTTCTATAGTAGATTTGATTGTGCAGGTTATAAGTAAAGCTAGTTTGCATAGGCAGCCAAACTCTGAAATTCAACTAGACCTTTCACAGAGGCTTTGCAGGATGACTCAAGTTACGAGCGCCTTATTCCAATTGGCTCCATTGACAGGCACTGCGGCTCCACTGTGGTTTTCATACTGACCTTATAAAGGCGCCCGTTGCTGTAAGGCAATGTCGTGACTTAAAGGGCCCCTCACCAGGTTTGACAATTTTGAGCTAACGAGCGCAATGCATACACTGGGCGTTCACGATCACGTCTGCCAAAATTTGCAACGCTACGCGCCGCGGAAATGGGTCAAATTTCAAGGTGAACGCTGCTTGCCCTTCCTCTCGCGGGCGCGCGCTTTAGAGAATGAGGGGATGACGTACATGAGAAAATGGCCCTACGTAGATGGTAGTGCTGTGACGTCGCTCCTCTGCGTAGACACTGTGCTGTGACGTGTCCAACAGTAGCACGTGACACTGCGATAATTATTTGACACGACATGTGTAGTTTGTGTAATTTGTTGCTTGAATATATTAATAAAACTTGAGAGAAATAATGAGACACACAAAGGGAATGTGTGCGTCTTTTTCATTTTTTTTCGTGAATTGCAGCGAGATGCGGGGCTAATGTGCCTCTCTTTCCCATGCGTTCGTGTCCCCGCGGTTAACGCATCGAGCAGACGCTAGCCCTGGAAACGAAAGTAATGTTCTGGCGCGTTCGAGCACTCATTATGCTCATTTATTCTACCGCGTCCAAGTAAACCTTAATGCGGCACTGGCTCATGATACCGCGACTCTCGTGCCCGTACAAATGTCTCAACTTTCATGCCCGTCCCGCAGAAACAGGCAGTACACCACAGAGAACGCCGACAAAACGCCCACGGCCGCTACATAAAAACAAAGGTAGTGGCGGTGCAACGCCGCTCGCGTGCTCGGGCAGCGCCCTCTAGAATATTTTCAGGCCTGCTCACTACTCCGGGCATGGCCTCTGACGTCAGTCATTTTTGACCCTCGTCTCCTGCTGAGTAGACGTCCGCATGCATGCTCACGCCGTTTGAGAGAGCAAGATTGCTAAGCCTGACGAAGCCTGCCGTGGTATACTGGTGTTTCTTTTGGCGTCTGCTTGAAGACCGTGGTCTGCGTTTGTGAAGTGCTGCGTGGTGATGTGATGTGCTTCGTTCACGGAATGTTGTACACCTGCAAGCTCTCCCAATGGAGCAGTGCTGTGGGCCCAAGTGTCGCCGATATTGGCGATGTACCGAAGGTTCCAGTGGTTTCATTCTCCCAAGGAGACCAAAAAGAGAAATGAGAGCGTTCCGTTCATCGGGATGACATCGATATGCATTCTCTCCGTGATTCAAAGGTATGTGTAGTCTATGCTACTTGCTTTTCAGATGTTTTAAAGGCATCACCTCTAACACGTTCAGTTATTTCGATAAAATAATGCCATGTGCACGTCTGACAGCGTAAGCCTTTACATAAGGCACATTTAGCTGAGCGTGGCAGACGCTCACCCTCGCGATGATGTAGCGTCTCTTGAGAGTGCATAGATTTCCCGTTTTTGACGAACGCGTCTTGCCGAGACGCGGTGAGCTTGGCTCAAGGAGGTTTAAAAAAAAATTCTGGAGTGGAAGCTCTCGCAACGCCTTGCCAGCACAAGTGAAGCCAGCTTTTGCCCACCAAAGAGCTCAGAAACATGCTCTTTTCTGATGGTGCCTACTAAGAGATCAAATGGCTTTGATCTGTTAGTATAAATACTACGTTAATTATAAAATAAAAGATAGTTGTTGCCGACAAAAGTAACCCGTCGAGTGGAGTATTGGCGACTGATCTCCAATAAAATTTGCCATGACTTTGAGGCTTACTGATGAAAACTAGTAACACAAAGACACGCTTGGAGCAGTATCTGACCCGTAAAAGTTGCTATATTAAACTCGTCTGGCGTGCGTGGAAAACGCTCGCTTTCCTTCGCCAAACGCCAATGATTTATCGTGCCCCTACTAAGATGGCGGCCGCAGCCGCCATCTTGTGGTGGGCACGGCTTCACTCTTGCGCAGTAATCGCCGCTCCAGCAATTTTTTTTAACCGCCTTGGCTTGGCTGCTAAACGACGGCGAAATGAAGTAGACGCACCTTCATGCTCCAATCAAGCGACTTCACAAGCGGTGCGAGAGATGCCTCTTGCGTTCCGCTGCTTACACCCCGAACTCATAAAAATTGAGCAATAAACGTGCGTGGCAGTATATTCTCAGAACAGGCGTTTTTTTCCTTCAGGGTCGGCAAACATTTCGTTATTTGCGCGTAGCACCGCGGGCTTCTTTTGACTGAGAAACGCTAAGCAGTGGCGGTGCGTGGCGTCGTGCATCTGTTTTGTATACATAGTATTTCTGACCGGTGCTCCGACCGCTTTCTGCGGTATTATAATTATGCGCCAGTCTAGCAAGCACCTTCGCCTAATTTGTTTCCTTGAAATGTGTACTGCTGCAAGTCAGCTGAATTGGGATGCCTGTAGACACCTCATAGATTTTGTTGTTTTGTAACTGAGCAAATAAGTATCACAGTGGAGCGGAAAGCCTGTCATAAACCGCTTTCTTCAACGGTTTTCAGGTGTGTGAGCTCGATTTCAAGCCAGAACACTTATAGACGACTACCAAGTACACCGATCCAAGAACCGGCAGGACAGTAGTGGCTCCTATGGGGGCTACTCGGCTGACTCTGGACCTCTGGACGCAGTGCCGACAATTTTTCTCGTTTACCAAATAAATAGGAACAGTTTCTGCGCATCTTACGGACAGTGTGACGTGTGTGCGTGTGTGTGTGTGTGTGTAAATAAAGAATGAAGTATGAATCAAACTTGCCTTATTTATTTCGTCACTTTTCCGGG
Source organism: Rhipicephalus sanguineus (assembly GCF_013339695.2). Lineage (NCBI taxonomy): Eukaryota > Metazoa > Arthropoda > Arachnida > Ixodida > Ixodidae > Rhipicephalus > Rhipicephalus sanguineus. The sequence continues at coordinate 60,821,307 of NC_051185.1, forward strand.
CCATCAACCTTCGCATTTATAAATCGGTCACATGTTCGATGGCGCACAATCTTTTCTTATTTTTAAGTGGAACAATAAGTCGCTTACAGACCAATCACCAAGGACTCTAAAGCGTAGCACATTCCTTAAGCCAGCGCCAATCCCGACGCAAAAGGCAAAATAAAGCTGTTACGCATGTAAAACTAGCCGCGAACGCTTTATCATTTCATAGGAGACGATAGTGGCAATGGCTTCACTGTCTCCCTCGCGTTCGCTCGCTCGGTCAAGACGTGTGACGTCACGGCGGCAGTGAGCAGGCCTGAAATTTTTTTTCTAGGTGGCATTGGCTCGGGCTGGCTCGGGCACGTCATGCGCACGTGACCATGCATGCGCATGACGTGTCCATGCGTATGTGTCAAGTGAAGAGGGCAGGGAAGGGATTTGGCTTGCGAAGGCTACACGGGGCGAGTGGCAAGGGTTTGAAACTCGCCTCCTCGCATCATGGTTTCGCGCCGCTACAAATGATTGTTTTTCTCAGCTCGTAAGTAACCGATTTGAAAAATTCTTGCGGCATACTGCTCTTCATTCGACACACAACAACTTCCAGCGTCTATCTAAAATTTGCTATGTGGCCTGGTGAGGGGCCCTTTAAAGGAGCAGTGGCATAAAATTTCAAGCTCGAGATGTGGCCTTCACTCGATAGATTAGTATGCAAGAGATTTTTGAGAGACGTATGACTTGCCTCCGTTGCGTAGGAGTTATTTTACTTCGAGGGCTAACACAGTACGAAATCACAATGGTGCGTTCAGCACCCTGCGACATCGACAGCATTATGAGGTGTTCAGCTGGCACCCGGGCCCCGCCCAGACACAGAGTGACGATGCGCTAGTAATGATAACGTCAACGATCTCAGTGTTGTCATCATGGTACCGACTAGCAACGACGCCTGGCAGCGCCTTCACTTCGATTGTCTGGGTTGGTTGTCTCAAGTCCTGCGTCTTCGCCGCGCCCCTTCGAATGATTGGTCGTGTGCTCGTGTGATATTTGGTAGCCATGATCTAAACTGCATTACGCGCCAGCACGTCGAGAAACAATTGTGCGCGACTTGGACCAGTGGTGCTTCAGGTACCGCAAGTAGGAATGCCTTTGTCGGGGCAGCTGCAAAGCAAAGTTGGTTTATAAAAACTTCCAGGTAGGACTGCGCATGCAATTTCCGTATCTCCACGCGTCTCCGCGATGCACTGAACGTAGGCCTAACGAACGCCTCCAAAGGCGCAGGCCTTGCACACCCACAAAATGAGCTGTTCTTCGGAGCTTGAAGGAGACATATGTGAAACGCGCCAGCACGGACGCCTGGCTGGGGACGAGACGCGCAGAGCGTCGACAGCGTGTTTTCGTGTGGGAAGAAGGGAAGGGGGGGTGAAAGGAGGTGAGCCCGGCGTAATGGAAGAATTGGTAGACGCGAATGATGTTCTGAGCAGTGCGCACGCATTTTACCTTTAAGAAATCTTTGAATAAATAGTGAGGTCATCAAGACCACAATTATGAAATAAAATCTCGTCTATGCATTACCCTGCTTACATTATATGCGCTTAAACAACTTCCGCGTTACGGACATCCGAAGCGGTGACGGAGAGCTAAACCGCTCTGCCGCCAGTTCGTATAGTCATTTTTTCGAAGCGCTTCTGTTTGTATTGAACGAAGCGTCTTAAAAAAAATGCCCCCACCTCCCCGAATGGAATCGTGAGGAAATGCGAATGCATTTCTTGCGCCGAGAGCACACGGCGTAGTAATTTTAATGGCGTCAAGCTGGACACATCGACGCGCTCAAGTGTCTCCCTTTTGGGCGCCTCTTTCAAGGAACGCTTCCTACGTGCGTTCGTAATCACCTCAGGGATATTGCCACCGCCTTCAATGCAGCACAAACGCGTTTAGAACGCGCTGATTTCAGGCTGTGCCAAAGCAGCACAAACGCTACAAACGCGTTTCAAACGGACTGCATTGAGGCGGTGGCGCAGGGAGGAGAGAGAGCGAACGGCGAAGCACGGCACCTACCCTCTCCTACACTCTCTCCACACACGCGGGAACTTCACCGAGCTCCCGCGATGCGAGCGCCCTCACACGCCAGAGCGCGCTCCTCCTCTCCACTCACTCTCCGCTACTCCGCCCGTCCAACGGCTCCGGTTGCTAGGGGCGAGGATAAGTGCGCGCGCCCGCAGCTGTTGCTGTGGGAGAGGAACGGAGAGCGGAGAGGCGCGCGGACACCGACGCCTGACATAGCCCGTCTAAGAAATGCATTCGCATTTAATATAATAGTCACTTTGTTCCATCGGAAGCCAACTGGCGTCACGACTATTTCTTACGAGACAGATTCTCATTTAATGCTGCAAGGGGCCGACCAAACAAGTGCGCGCAGTGATACTAATGCGGCCGCAGCGAGCCACTGAAAGGTTCAGCGTGCCATGTGCACCGCACGGGCCAGGGGAGAGGAAATATACGAGGAGAATTGAGGAGGAAAACGCGCGCGCGGAGGAGTGTCGCTACTTTCAAGATCAAGAGGATTTAGGCATTCTGACACCGTCGCGACAGCTGCGCGCTCTACATAGCTCTGCCTGCTCGCCTACCCCCTTGTCACAACTTCGCTCCGGGACTAGCTTCGCCGACTTTTTTACCGTGCACTCTGCATAGCTTTGCCTCTTAGTCCACCCCCTAGCCAGAGCGCCGCGCTCTATGTTGCTATGCCTCGTCGCCTACCCGCACCACACCGTGGAACCGGAGTGCCGATGCTCTACTCAGCTTTGCCTCCTTGCCCACACCCTTGCCACAGCTGCGCGCTCTGCCTAGCTCTTGTCAGACATGGGAACGACGCCTGGCTTTCCAGAAATCAGTATAGCATAGCAAGACGGTAGGACAGGGAGGTGAGGGTGAGGAGGAGTGATGTGAGGGTGAGGAGGTGGGAAAGATAAAGGGAACCAGCTTCGCTCTCACCTTAGTCTTTGCGCCACTAGTGCGCAGTTGGCGAAATGTTTAATAGATTAACCATAATCGTTCGCCACTTCAGCCATTATTCGCTGAAGGCCTATTAATGAGAAATGTTTCGCCTATTAATCGATTAATCACCATTTCTCTTCGGGCATACTTAAAGTTACCTTTTAATATTTTGTTGGGATTTAGCGTACGGGTATCCGATATGATAATAAAGAACGTGGTTGTGGAAGACTCCGGAAATTTCGTCCAGCTGCGTTATTTGGCGTGCATCTAAATTTAAAGGAGTACGGACACGAGTTTGAGACATCGCAAAAGGGACATTTTCCGTTTGCTTGATGTGCAGCGTCAACGCTGTCCACACACCGATGTCGGAGAACACGTATAAAATATTTTAATTTGACTTTGAAGTTTTCGTCGCCGAACATCTGCAAGCCAGCCCCACTGCAATGGACATTATCCCGACGAGTCAAGGCACTTCCCCCGAGTTTGCGAGTGCTGTGTCCTGCATGCAGCCTAAATCGTAGACATCACTGTCAGAGTCAGTGGACGACAGTTCACTCATCGTTGTTTATGTGCATGTGCACCACGAGCAGATGACGGATTAGCCGCTAGTACGTCGCGAGTTTCTGTATCCCCGTGACGTTATACTGACATGAAACGTCACTGAAAAGCCGCTCCCTCGATATCGAAACCGAAAGTGTCTTCTTAAAGTAGTGCTAATTAAAATATATACGATGCATTCCCAGGCACCACAATGCTCGTTTTAGGTTTCTCGACACCAGTATTTTTATTTAGAGCAACAATCCGAAAATTTTTAAAATTCGTGTCAGTACTCCTTCAAGTGCACGTTCGGCAGGCTTTTCATCGTGCTCTTAAAGTGCTATTTCAAAGAAAATTCCACGGTCGCGGGCGGATTCCAGCCCGCGGCCTACTGGTCAGCAGCAGAGCACCGCAACCTCTTTACCACCGCGGTGGCTCATATTTCAAAAAGGCTGAAGCAATTCATACTCATACACAGTTTATACATTTCCAACAACCCAGACAATTGTAGATTGTACTGTATTATTTGCATGAGAGACGGAACTGAGATGAAAAGCAGAGTGCTTAAAAGTTTAATCAATGATATCTACTTTGCTAAATACTAAGTATAAATGGTGCTATTCAATAGTTAGGCGATAAACAACACATGATGCAGAGCAAAACAAGACCGGAATTCAGGCGATAGTGGAGACTTCAAATGATTAAAAAATCATCGAACCACGAGTGTTGCTGGAGTGTAGTCGACATGTGAATGCCGCTATGAAGTGGCACTTGTGGAGAGCATATAACGAGGTTCGAAGCTTGGGTTCAAGACAAGCACCGACAATAAAATTTAGTTTCTTTTGTACGTTGTAGCGATGATCGTCTTACCTGAGAAAGCGTCGGGCGGGCAGACCATTTTCTCTTTGAGTCTGCATACAGATGCCTACGCACTTGAAAGCCATCTGTAGGTCAAGATTTAAAGCCGACATAGAGTATAGTATATACAGGGCAACTCATACTGTGAAAAATTATGCTGCCAGACTCGCGTTGCGGTGGTCGCGAGATGCGGCGACTGTAGGACTGTTCTAGACGCTGACGAACGCTAGCGTATAAGGGAACGCCGTAACCTACAATAAAACTACACTTACGCAACACTTAGACATTAGAGCACTTCCTGAGGAGCTTTAAAGCAAAGATAACTATCCGTGCCCTGCCCTTTATGTATTTGAATCCTTCACTTTGTAGATAGAGAAATGGTATGTTTGAATGCGTAAGTATTTTTATGCCGTCTGAACGAGAGTACTGTCCGTCTCGTCGTCCCTATGTCACGTAAGACTATCCTGGCTGGAAAAAAAGAATAAATGAATGTATAGACGAAAATGAAATTTCTTGGTGGTGCCGGGTTCTGGAACAAGGCACCCGCACTCTGAATGAAAGTGCCTTAACTGCTGAGCTAAGCACCCTGTTTTTCGCTTTTTTTTTCAATTGCCAGTCCTCAACATGTATGACCGCACAAATTTAAGCACATAATTGAGGATACACCAACAAAATAAACAGCAAGGCCGTCCGTTACTATGGCGTGACTGTGACTTCTTGAAATTCCTTGAGCGTTGTCAAGGATTCGACCTTAGCAAGCTACAATAAGTCTACGCCTACGCATCACATAGACAACTACATTGAAATTAAAAAAAAAACTCCTTAGACGACTCCCAAAGAAGTACCATCTAGCCCAATCTCAAACCTTGTCGCAAAGGCGATTCTGCCTTAAAGGGAAGCTGAAGCACTTAAAAAAAATGACTTTGGAATGTGTAATCATAGTTTGATCCTTGCTGAATTCGAAAACCAATATAAGAGTTCACAGAAGTGAACGCAAATGGCATTTCTTGGCAAAAAAAATTGGCCGCGTATCTGCGTGCTTCGCTGCAAATGTCGCGTAAAGACGATAGAAGAGGCGCTGTGTGAGATATGGACGCCATCTGGCAATACGTCGGGAAACATGAGTGCTGTGTTGCGTGCTGGTAGTCCCGGCGCAGCAGCAGGCGAAGACCGGCGGTGACCAACGCGACCGGCGGGGACGCCAGCCAGCCCGAAAACGCGGTTTGGCGCGAAGCGCTGAAGCAGAGAAACGTCCGCACTCAACGAGTACTCTCCACACACTCTTTTATTTACACGTCGCCTGGGTAAAACAGGAACACCAGAGCGGCGCCCACAACCGGCAGCCTGAAGGCCGCCCACAACGCTGCTTTTTCAATTTTTAAATATTTTTTTTCACCTTCTTGGCCTTCTCAAAACTAAAGTTTTTCAACACCAACACATGGCATTCGTACAGTGCAATACAGAACCGAAACCGAAACACAACAATGAGCTCGTGCGAAGGGCACGGAGGAAGGCAAATTTCAGCGCAGTCGCATTTTCAGCTTTGTTGAAACAGCGCTCACTAGACGACGACGAAGTAAAAGAAGGCACAGGACAGGCAGCGCCTGTCCTGTGCCTTCTTTTACTTCGTCGTCGTCTAGTGAGCGCTGTTTCAACAAAGATGAACGCATACCAACTCGCTCAAGCTTCCATTCTTATGCATTTTCAGCGCAGCTTAAGAAACTAGGGTCCTTAAAGTTACGTATGTATGCATTTTCTATTAAAGGAACACGCCACCTAATACTTACCTAGTGATGTTGCGCCTCAGATATGCATGATATTTACTTTTTGATCGACAACGTTCACAAGTATGAAGAGCCGTACCAGTCCAAGACGGCTGGCCCTTGGGCAAGTGGTTCAACTTTGGCCGAGTGGCTGAATCGAGGGACGTGCCGGCAAACAGAAAGACAGACAGTTCCCCAAGAAAGACTATCGTCTTTAAAAAAACAGCAGCTGCAGCCAAAAGGGCTTCTTGAACTGCTGAGCGAAGCCGGTGACGTCAACTTCGTTGTGTGGCGCCATCGGCGCCATCAGCTCTGTAAAAGCATGGCCTTCGCGATCAGCTCCACCAACGCGCGCAGCCAGAAGTAGTCACGGAGGCCACGGCTCCGCCAAAACCACGGTGGTAGAATAAAACAGGTGGCCCATCGAGCGCCGCGAGCGCATCGGCGTACTGCTCGAGTTGCTCGCGGCCGCCGCTAGGTTCACGACGAGTTTTTGGGCCGAAAGACGCGCATTGGAAGCTCTCGGTGTGCTGTAAAAACCGGTTTCTCTAGCTAATTTTTTGGCTTTAAACGGTTGTTTGTGCTTTTACTAGCTTGTAGTGGCTGTCTACCAGCTTCTACCGCAAAAGTAAGAGCGCCAGGCTTTATGAAGCTTAAAATTTTTTAATCGGCGCGGGTAGTCCCGATGTGACTGTCACAGGGTGCCGATTGCAAGAGACGCGCGCGTATTTTTTTTTTTTTTCGAAAGCGTGAAAATTCCTACCGGCGAGAGTACAGAGTAAAAAAAAGGATTTGGTTTTCACGTTATTGTATGTATGTCGGAAAACTGTAGCTGGCGGTCTTTCCGTGGAATTTCATTTCTCCACAACTGCAGTCGCTTTTCGTCTTTCGGCGCGGAGACAAGACACAGCATTTCTTTGCGCGTTTTGTAGCCAGATTTGCAATTTGGAGTGAAGCATTTTCGTTCCATGGTGGCCGCCGCATCAGCGGCACAGATCGAGCCACCGTGGTTTCAGCCGTGGTTCCAGCTTACAAAGTGAGCGGAAACACCGATGCGGTCGCGCGCGTTGGTTTGACAGAGCGCAAAAAACGCGACGCATCAGAGCGGATCTCAAGCCGTGAGATCACCTAATCACGACCACCGTGAGCTGGCCGTGATCATGACTCGAAGGCTGATTGCGACTTTGCGACGCTGGTTGCGTCGCATAGGGACGCTCTTGCTCTTCGGACGCTTGCACCACGGACGCCTCCGCATTTATCGAAGATACACCAAGCAGAAAGGAAGAGACGCCGCTGCAACGCTGGTTGCGTTGCATGCCTTCATAAGTGGCGCGTCCATTCTAAGCGACGGCAACTCTTCTGCGTTGCTCAAGGCCTCTCTTGTGTAATAAATACACCGCGGATCTCTTTCTCAAAAGTTAAAGATGTAAGTTGCAGTTTAAATGCACGCGACGCACGCTGGCCACATGCTTTGAAATGCGCCGTAGCGGAGATATCGGCCCAGATTATCCGCCTCGCGCGCTGCTGCTTTCAGTGGTACTGGTGGCCAGGGGCGTAGCCAGAAATTTTTTTCGGGGGGGGTTCAACCATACTTTAGGTATGTTCGTGCGTGCGTTTGTATGTGCGCGTGTATATATACGCAAGCAAAACTGAAAAATTTCGGGGGGGGTTTGAACCCCCCCAACCCCCCCCCCCTTGGCTACGCCCCTGCTGGTGGCGCCACCAACGGCGCACGGTGGCGAAAGGTGGATACGCGCGGCTCATAGAAGCCGTGGGCAAATCGCCTGTTACTGTCCGTTTTTCTATTCATGTTTCATTCTGGTTTGATATTTGTACTGCCGACGCGGCTCCACTAGACAACCATGCCTTCCGTTACGTCGATTGTTCTATATTATTTGTTTTAAAATGACAGGCCCGTTTTTTGATGCGTGCGCGCGATGCACCGCGTACGTTTCTTACGTGCATGTGTCCAAGTTGTTTGCGTGATCTGTTAACACAGATGAAATAAAAACTGTTGCAGTACAAAACAACATTCTTGTTTTATTGAACACCCCAAACAGTACAACAACAATGACTATTACGTCTGTATATGCCTGCTTAAGCAACGCACAAAAGACACGCGATTTTATCTTCGCCCAACACTCGTAGCACTCAACTAGGCCTAGAAAACCAAAATCTAACTTGCTGAACGTTTTAACAGCCGTCACACAGCTGCATAATAATGCGTGAAAGTACTTTAACACAGCGTTTTTTTTTTGTTCACGGACCGTGTTAACATATGAGAAAGTTCTAACTGCATTGCAGTCACATATTTCGGAATATCTAATCACTTTCACCATTGAAGCCACAATCCTCTAACACATGCGCTTTAAATTGAGCATGGCATTACTCAGACTTATATAGGAAATGCGCACGCGTGGCATTACTCAGATTTATATAGGAAATGCGCACGCGTGCAATGTATCTCGCATGCTAGATTCTCCTTTGGTACGTGCAGCTCAAAATAAAATGCGATTCTAGAAGTAATGTTCGTGGAGTAGCGAGCATATAGCAGGACAACTACTTACAGCTTCACTTACCATTGCAAAAACGGTATTCCAATTGCAATTCAATATTAACCGACGCAACAACGATAACAACACGCTGGTTGCACACAGGCGTACCAGGTTGACGCTCGAGGCCAAGCGCGGTATTTTAAGTGTAGCACAATCGTGCGCGTACAGTACGCTGGAATATTCTGGCGCAATGTCGTCAAGCTTGCAGTCACTTCAGCGGTTCCCACGATGTAGCACCAGTTGACGTCCTTGCGTCATCAAACTGCTACGACGCCGAGAACTACACACACAGCTGAATTGGAAAAACGCGGTCTTGCAGGAGGCCATCTTGTCCCGCAACCAACGGCCAAAAGTACACAACTGACGCGTCTGAAACATTGCCGTTGACGAGATGGCAGCTGAACGAAATCGGGGCTCATCGTCCGACGTGTGGCCACCGCCTTAACACAATATTAACGTTGCAACGTTCAAGGAAGACGCGACGAAAGCGACGAGGCCAGCCGGTCTTGTCAGGTGCGCTACTGCACAGTGCACAGCGTGCGCTCTCACGGCCACCGAAAGAAATAAAAGAAAGTGGAGAGAGGGGTCACCTAGGAGCATCGCGTATCGGTGGAAGCAAGAGGAAATGTTGCGTCGTCGGTGTGGCGTATTGTCGAGAGATGGGGCTAGTTTGTTTTTGCGCAACGAAATCGCAAACTTCATTCAAAATGCATGGGATCCTATGGGGGGTTGGGAGAGGGTACAACCGCCTTAGCCGAGCGGTGGCGCCACCGTACCGATGCACGAGGCGGATACGCCTTGTGCACCGCCTATAGAGGCGCCACTGAAAGCCACCTAGCGGGCGCCGCCGACAGTACGTGCGGGAAGCCGAGCAGACGACAGCGCTTTGCACAGCTTTGCTGTGAGGAGATGGATGAAGTTCGCGGCTGCTATTTCCCCTTTGTGCCGGTGCCAGACAACTAATTCTGCGCTGGCAGCTGTAGGAAAGGCGCGGGCCTCTACGAAAGTGGACTTGTGCACGATGTTTGTCACGAACGAGCGCTTAACTAAGCGCACGTCGCCGATTTCGAACGACGGCATGAAAGCCTGGCGCCAACGGCACCGACGGTTCGTGCGCGACAGAGCGCGCGCATCGAAAAAACAAGTATGAAAAGGCGCCGAAAACGCGCCCCTTACCCTCTCCGCAGAAGACGCCACCGACACAGCCAACGCACGCGAAAGATCGGGATATTAGAGAAAGCAAAGCAGCGCCAGCGGCGCCGTCTGATTCCGCAGACGAATCGGTGAGAGTATATAGCCCTTTCCCTAGCTTTCGCTGTGCTACGCACAGACGAATCACACGCACCTTCCCGAACCCAAGCGCGAGCTGATACAGGCAATGCAAGCTCGCGGCGACGGAGAGTCAGTCAGTGAGGAGTCAGTCAGCGAAGAAGCTATGTCGTTCTAGTGATAGCATCGTTCGCTCGACCGCTGAAGGCGTGTTGTTTATTATCTAGTGCTGTGAGTAAAGTATCAAGAGATGACGCCGCGGGAGCAGTGACAAGTTTTGAAGAGGGTCGCCGAGGAGACATGTGATGACCGACTGCGGAGGAGAACGAACGTCCGCGTGAAGTGAACCGTCATGCCGTTGAATATGAAAGGTGCGTCGCGCAGACCAGCGTAACAAGACCCAGTTATGTGGTGCAGCTCGTGGTGAACATCCGCTTTGCTTTGTTTACAAAGGTGACATCTCAATCACTTCTTGTTCTTTCTGAAGTCAACCATTGCTGCATTTCTGTTTCTGTAAATAATAAATATAGAACTTAGCTTGTAATAGCGCGGTACATGTACCGCGCTAGTACAAGCTAAGTTCATGGATGACGAACTCGCCCGAACTACAACGCTTCTGAAATATAGAACGTTTGAGCGAAGTGCCCTTGTGGTGGGGCACGGCGGTCGAACCGAACCAACACATGCTCATGCTGATAACTTCGGTCGTCTACCAGTGTCAACATGATCGAGTGCATCCAGCGAGCACCGATATGGCAGAACGAAAGCATTAGAACAAGAAGCGACGTGTTAACTCGCACAATGACGAAGCGGCTCGCCTTTGCCAACGAACAGCGGCGATCCATTGCTTCCGTCGCTCTTGCTCAGGACGCCTTGCGGTAGGTGAGTAAAACCATGTTCCGGGCGCGTTTTTGTAGGTGTTTGAGCAGTCCACTCCACAGCAATTGTTATTCGACATCCCTTGAAGTTTCGGCCACCACACATACGACGAACGTTGCTTATTTCATTACGGAAACGTGAACAACGCGGAAACATGCGTACAACGACGTAGGAAACCACGGCGGCCGTCTGCTTGCTTTCCCGAGAGTACTGACCGAGTTCGCCGCCTATGGCGCTTCCCTCGGCGCACACTAGGCGTATACCTGCTGCCACCTTGCGGAAGGGCGGCGCCAACTCGAGCACCTCCTGACACGCGCAGCGCATTGGCAAAGCGGCGCGTCGGGCCACCTGTTGTTTTACCACCGTGGCCAAAACTACCGACTATGACGTAGTTCCGGTTAGTTCATTTCCACGCCCACACTTTTGGCGCGCTTGCTTGGGGGGAGCAAGACAAACTTTTCTTTCGCGTATTTTAAAGCTCCTGCTGCCACAACAGCGAAAAAAATTACGCCTTCGTCGACAATAATGTTGGTCCTGGTTAACAACAAAGTTTTACCGAATTGTAAAACCACTTCAGCATCCCTTTAATTTTCATTAATTATTTATTTCATTCATTTTTCGTTCATTCATTATTTCATTGTTATGGCAATCAGTGCTTCTTGTGGTAGGTCCTTCCCCTTGTTTGGGGATGAATTCGTAGCAGACATTTCATTGGTACCATTTCAAGCATTTTCGTCACCTTGTAGTTGTTTGCCTAAAGGATAAAGTTGAACCTTAATTTATTTTCACAGTACACTTGTTTGTGCAGGTTCTATGTAAAGCTACTTTGCGCAGGCTGCTGAATTTTGAGATATAGCTAGACCTTTAACGGAGGCTTCGCAGGTTGACATAAACTAGCTGTGCCTTTTCACGATTGGCTCTATCGACAGTAGCTTGTCACGCACACGTGTTTTCTTCAATCGCCTTGTCAAAGATTGCGATAGCCGCAGCAAGTGTTGTACCCCAAGGAACTTTCGGTCACGTCATATATCGTTCAAGGTCGATCTAAATAGGTCGCGAAGCTTCGGGCGAAAAGCGGTTCAGAACCTATTGCCAACGACACCACCAAGGGGATTTATGGGTACTGCGATTGAAGCGCGACTATGTTTTGGAGGGAACAAACACTAATAGCGAAAAATTGAAAGGCGAAATAATATTTATGTTTTACAAATGTCATTTATCTCCTGAATAATATCATATAGGTGCAATGGGCCAAAAATGCATGACAGTGTTTGAGTATTAGGAAAAAACCTAGCTTTTTCGTAGGGCCCCGTGAAGAGAGGCGCACGTCATTTTTATTCAGTGCAGCCCTTGTGGTGCATAGAAAGGCGCACTCGTAAATTTTCGGACTTGCATGCGTTCTCTGAATTATTGTGGTGAGAATTTGATTTTTGCTGTGCGCGGAATTGCGAGGTGTGTTTGAACGTTGGTGAACGCATAGGCGTGCGCACAGGGGGAGGGGGGAAGGGGGGGGGGCGGCCGCCCCCCCTTAATCACCAAGAGGAGGTGGCGCAAGATCTGCCCCGTACATTGACCCTTCTAGTCACCTAAGAGAAGGGGGGGGGACGCAAAATCTGCCCCATACATTGCCTTAGTAGGGTGGGGTGGCCGCTGCGATGAACCTCGCCCCCCCCCCCCTGATGGGGAATCCTGCGCACGCCTATGGGTGAACGTTTTGATTACGGTGTTAACGGGGTTTTCGGTGAAGGCGAAAATCTTTGAGGCCCGTGTACTTGATTTAGGTGCACGTTAAAGAACCCCAGGTGGTCGAAATTTCCGCAGCCCTCCATTACGGCGTCTCTCATAATCAGATCGTGGTTTTAGTACGTTAAACCGCACATATTATTATTATTGTTAACGGGCAACATTACGACGCGGCTAACATTTTACGCCGAACGCTTTCCTCGGTACTCGCGGAAACGATGTGGTGATAACTTAGCAGATCGCCAAGTTATCTGTGCCGCTACAATTCGCATGCCTGTATACGTCACGTAGTCTACGCACTTTTTGTACTTATTACGACACTTGTTGCTCACTGTGTAGACTGTGATAAACTGCGTTCTTGTGACCATCGAATAAAACTGAAATTTCATAATTTCGGCGTGACCAGGCGTAATTTCTTCTCGTCAGAACTGAAGCACACAAGCAATGCGCTCTTTAAGGCCCCTGCGCATGTGTGAAGCAAATAAGCAATGCTGCAAACGTGAGAGGTACGCTGCTGCTTACTTTAATCCCGCCGTCAAAGATGACAAGAACGCAGAATAACACCTCCAAGAATAAGGTTTTCTGGCAAAACTCAGCGGAAATGAAAGACCAGCGTACTAAAACACAGCTGCTTAGTCATGAGATGATATTAGTTTAGCTAGCGTTTCCTTCAAGCGTCAAGGACTTGCCGGCTCGCCGTAGCGCGAGTACTTAGCGATCAGGGGCTTAAGAAAACTATCTTGAGGTCAAATTTCGCGCTAGTGCCAAGAAAATGACGCCGCACTTTCACCAAATATTGCGTAACATCTGCTTTATTTTGTGTTCAGCCGGAAGTCTTCCCTCCTCACAAAAATGGCGCTAAGCCCCATGAACAGCTGATGAGCCGCTATTTTCTGAACGTATGGGCTTCTATGCAAGCTTCGCTACCAGTTGCATTTACCTTGTATCATTCTCTAATACAGAAGTGTTATCCTTGCTTTAAAGTTGCCTCAGAGTAAGTAAATTATCTTTTTACGTTTTCGCATAAAAAACCTGCGTGTAGGTATCAAGACCACCGCTTATAATAGGTAGTTCAACCCTTTCATTGCCGTTTGACCCTTTCTCTGCATGACGGTTTTTTTTCTCAGCACGTCAGGCAGAAACTTTCGGTTAGCAATGCAGTAGGATGCTATTAAGAACATCCAAATATTTTATGGGGAATTATATAATCAAAATAAAAGTAGGACTCATCACAAGCAGTGAATGAACTCATTTGTAATGTATAATAAAATAATAGGTAATTACCCATTTATTCAGAGCAGCTCAGACATAATTATCTATTTTATTCGTAGTTCGCATTCGTGAAAAGCTCCCGAATTCTTCTGTCAAATAGCGCGCGCACGTAGCACTCTGACTCGTCATTGCTGCCCTAGTGGCACGCTGGCAAAGAGACGCTAGCCGACGTGGATTTGCAAGCATGCGCCCCCTCTAATGTGAAAAATTTAAGTACGTTATATTTGTATATATGTTTCCTCCATAGGGGGACGGCCCAACGCACCCGCATTACTTTTTTACAAAAGTTGTTTAGAAAGTGGCAGTGAGTGCTTTAAAGAGGCAAAACGAGTATACTGGGGATTGGTAGTCCTCCGTGAGTCGCCACCCGAGTTATCTCGAGATTGGCAGTGAAAGGTTTAAGAATAGCGTACGCATACCTTTGCCTGAGCATTTGCCGCCACTGCGCCTGCGTCACACCCTATCCTCTCGCGGGTCCTCGTTAAGTAACAGAAACAGCGGGCGTCCGCAACGACCACTATCTTAGCGTACGCTATTCTAAAACTGCCTAATCTTGTGTAGAGCATAGAAAGAGAGAAAGAGAAATAACTGTTATTTTGGCTCGGGCAGATTGGTAGGGGGGCCAATCCTGCCTAGATGGTGGTCAGGAGCCTTTGGGCTTTGCCGGCACCCTTGGCCTGCTGGACGGCCATGAGTTAGTCCTCAGAGCAAAGAAACGTAGTTATTTTGGATATTTGGCAAAACACACTGAGCAAAGTGTCGAAAGTCTGCGGGGTACAAGGCAAGGGTTTTCTTCCCGTGTATGCTGGAAGGCTACTTCGGTGGACAAAGCAGGAAGCCGTGCAGGGTCTGCATTTGTATGGAGCGAAAAGGTTTATACCGCCCTTATAAAAGCACATTTTCCTGGCCCCTACAGGGCGAAATCAAGAGTTAACTCGAACCCGCATATCCGCGAACTTGGGGCGAAAGCACGCGTGTTCGCCACACACTCGAGTACGCAGGTATTAGCTGTAGGCAACTGTTCTAAGTGCACGTGTGTAATGCCATTTCACAGAGGGGCTGTTATGCCTTTCGCAATGCCGTTATGCGTTCGCAAAAACTGTCTCACGAACGGCCTCTGAAAAGAGGAAACCGGGCGGGGCAGTGTCCTGCAAATTTCGCAAGGCTACATCCGCCGACAACCTACGACATCCTCCTCCTCATCATCAACCCGTGCAACGCAATAATTCAGCCGGCGCGCACTCTCTTGTTCCTCTTTTTCAGCTTCCGCTTTGCTCCCGAAAATGTGCGCCCGGAGAGCACTCTCCCGCTGCACCGATTTGTCCGGCGTGGAATGCAATAACTCACATGGGCGAGAGAACGAGTACAGAGAGATTGAAACAAAACGAGAAATAGAGAGGAAGGAACGGAAGATAGAGAAAAACTCCCACCATCTCCCGCTGAAGGGGACCATGAGGCGATGCGGAGCAGCGTTTCGGCATGTCGAGTAGACATGTGCGCCGGACCCAAAATCACCGGCTGCGGCGCGCCGGTGTTTCCATCTGCGGCGGCGACGCGTGTGCGGCGTGGGGTTCATCGGACCGGCGGCGGCGCGAGGCGCGGGGGGGGGGGGGGGGGGGGGGGGGGAGGCGAAGCAGTGAATGCGATAAGTACACGCCGTAATGTTACATGAACGAGGACTAGCAGCTAACTCTTTTTGCTCCGATCTCACTTAACTCTAAAAAGCCAGCTTGTTTCATCTCTGCTTTAGCCATGTTCCTTGAAACGCTCGCGCGCTTTTACTCGCGGGTAGAACATACAATGCGCGGAGCGATGTTGTCGATTTAGAGTTTATATGGAACCTGACGGCAATGGTGAAAACCTGTCCTGAGTGTCCATACAATTGCTAACGCAATAAAAAAATATACAAAAATCCGTCGAAGCGGAATCGCCTTTTTCCTGGAAAGCTGCATCGCCTCCACTGTAATGAGTGCGTCCGTTGGAAGAATAATGTAATGCGGCACTTTTTCCATTGGTTTCGTTCTCGCCTTCAATACCCTTCTCACAGCGGACATCTCCTCGCCACTTATTTCTTCATCAAGCACGCGTACAATGCCAGCACTAAGCGTTCAACCTATCATGATTTCGCACTTGTCGGCTACAGTCTGTTATCTCTGCATGCGTGGTCGCAAACGCACAAAATGGAGCGAAATCAGTTAATCGTGCACGATAGTCGTGCGAGAGAAGCAAGAGCGGGTGGACGGCTGCATAGCAAAGCATTATGGGAGATAATTCAGAACTGTTATTTCTCGTATATGTACCAGTCGAGAGTATGTACCCTGATGATGTCACGTGAACCACTGTTCTGGCATCACGAAGTGCACCAAAAGGCAAGAAACGGCAAGAGAGAATAACGTGCTCGTTGTTTTTGTTTTTTGTTGTATTTTCAGAGGCTGTTAGGGGCCCTTTATAAAAACAGGGCGTTTAAACACGGACACGGAAGAGTAGTCAAGACACCAGAAACGCCGCTAACAACTGAAAAATCACACAGCGGCGGAACCGAAGGCAGACACAAATATTTATCTGCGCATTCCCACGTAACAGGCCATACCTATCAATCAAGTGCGAGTAGTGGTCTGCGTGAGAGATAGCTGTTCACTATCTCGACTTTTCTCTTATGTCCGTGTTTCCACGTTATGTCTTCTTAACATGAGTATCTACCAACCAGTGTTGCATGGTTTCCACTCCGGAATTGGAATGACTCCGGAATCATTCCACATTTTCGCGACCCCGGAATATAATGGGGACAACGCTTGGAGGAAGGGAATGGGAATGGAATTAAGCGCATTTGGCACGGAGTGGAATGGGAATGGCATTACGTCTTTTTGCAAAAATAGAGCACCTTTTCGTCCTACGCGCTCTTTTTCAAACTGCAAACGTTAGTAAGTCAGAGTCTCGAATTGAACAATAAAGCAAAGTGAGCATTCGGAGGAACGTATTTTCCCACATCTTTAATTGCTACTACTGTATATCATACTCATATACTTTTGTATTTTTTTCCAGTTTGAAGTGTATATATGTATTGCCCCCCTTGCTCAATGCCCCCCATGGGGCCTGTAAGGTATTTTGAAATAAAAAAAAAAATATTAGTCATGTAGGCCTGAGTACATGTTTTTTCGAAATCGAAGGCCACACCGCATCCCCTAGGTCCACGTTTAGTTAGCCAGAGCCAAGGGTGTGGTGTAAAAGTGTGAACGATCTGCAAATTTGTAAAAGAGAAACCGAGGCATAAGTTAGTGTACCTGGGAACCAGCGCGTTGGTCCCCATTGATACCCGAACACGAAAGTGGCGAATACTCTATGCACAGCCTAATCTGTATCTCACGAGCAGTTTAGTACCTGACACACGTAAATAACCTTTGCGACAAGGAAGACATTGAATACCTGTGCACAGGCGAACATAGAGAGTTCTCCTCACCCCATCCATGCTTGCGAGGCGCGCTTTACAAACGTGAGTGCTGACGAGCAGTGCGGCCCAGTGTTCCGTATTCGATGCAAAGGCACAAGGTGCCCGAGCGGTGCACTGTTCCAACTAATACCAGCAGATCTTGAGGGTTTTTTCCCCATGAACCAAATTTTAGTTTTCTCCATATTCACGACCGCTGCAGACGCGTGGCAAAACTGCTTAGTCTTCTTGAACACCATACTTTTGTCAGCATAAAAATATGCTATGTCGTCGTTTTAGCCTTATTAAGCTTAAACAATAATAAAACATCACCATTCGTTGAAACATGCTGACCATGCAAATACTTTAGCGGGAGACTGCCTCTATGGGAATTAGTAGGGCGGTTGTACTGCATGAGATATGTCACCAAGCTACTATCCCTCGACCTTGGTAACTTGTTTCGCGTACTTTTTGCAGTTCTTAATGCATCTGATGACATCAGCTTTATGGGGCGTTCATTCTTAACTCTATAAAACTATCAAGATGTCTTTCTTACGTTCAGGAATTACAGGAATGGAATTGAACTGCCCGGCCATTGCCGGAGTGAGAATGGGCTCAGTTTTTTCATTCCGAAGAACTGAAAGGAATGGAATGGCGGCAGGTTTTGATTCCCCGGAATGTAATTGGAATGAAATGGAGGCGCCCATTTCGCAACACTGCTACCAACTAGCTCAGCTATGTTCTAAGTTTTGCCATTCTCTTTACTTCTGTATTTATTTATCCATT
Organism: Rhipicephalus sanguineus; assembly: GCF_013339695.2. Classification (NCBI taxonomy): domain Eukaryota; kingdom Metazoa; phylum Arthropoda; class Arachnida; order Ixodida; family Ixodidae; genus Rhipicephalus; species Rhipicephalus sanguineus. The sequence continues at coordinate 60,839,363 of NC_051185.1, forward strand.
TACTCGAGTAAGAATGAAAGCAAAAAGTGTACTAACGCACCGAGATATATATATATAATACTTATCTATCCTATTTATTTATGCACTTTGTGCAAGGTACAAGACTCCAAGAATATGCTATCCAGCGAGTTGGGTCGTCGCCCTTTAAGCCTGGAGGACGCGGCAGCGTTAAGGTCAGGCAATATTCGTGATATTTCTGGAGAAGAAAAAGATACAACTTCTGGGGAGCTATTCTCGATGCGTTCATCCAAAGGAGATGTCCACAGTGTATTTCGGCAGAGCGCATTCAGTGATTCGAAAAAGCGTTGAGGTGCGATGTCATCTCGCTCTTCGCCACGTCACCGCACCGAACCCGCCAGCACATTCCGAGCGTAAGAAGAGAGTGGACGAAATGCACAGGAACAGGGACTTTTCAAGTCTGAATTTGCATATGGATGTGTCCCAGATGTTTGAAAACGATGCAGGGAATGCGTACCGACCTTACAGCTGCGTTATGCAAGCAGCCGCATTAAACCTAAATCGATGGCGAACACGATCAAAAGACATTTGCACCGAGAATCGGATCTCTGAGGGCTGCGTTCGTTGCACTGAAGCGCATTCCGTCCCTATCATTTGTGTCGAGAGTGTTTGAAAGCTTCGTGATATCATGATGGCGCTGTAGAACAAGAACCAAAAACAGAGGGCGCGCTTCTCGCCGAGCTCCCGCTACTCCGCGGCCGCTGAAATGGACTGTTCATTACACGGACACATCGAGAAGAGCTCCTCCGGCGAAGTGAGTGAGTGAATAAACTTTATTAAAAGTCCGGGCGAGGCGGGGGGAAGAGGGGATTAACCCCTGTCCCGTCCCACTCTCCGTCGATGATGATGGCGTCAGGTGACGGCTTGAAGCCCTTGGACCCGGGCGGCATCCTCGGCTTGCCGGACGGCCCAAAGTTGGTCGGTCAGCTTGTCGCTGGTGAGTGCCGCCTCCCAGGGGCAGCGACGCCGACGCAGCCGATCCGCAGCAGTGCTGTATTTTATTTCCAGATTCCCCATTCGAATTAAAAGAAAAGACTAACGGCGGCGCGCCGCAATTATTGCGCGGCGGCGGCGGCGGCGGCGTGATCTCTCTTGGGACATTGGCGGTGGCGCGAGCGGCGTGACCAAAAACATGCGGCGGCGGCGGCGCACACCTCTATCCTGGAGTGGGCTGAGAGGGTAGAGGAGGCCTACTCCAAGTAGATCCTGCCACCCTCTGTTCCATTCTCCTTTTCTTTAAAAGGGAAAAATAAAATTGTGTATTCATGCCTTCATTGATTGATTGATTCATTCATTCATCCCGGGCACCACACACTTAAGAAGCAGCAAGTGGTGGCCTGGCGCCTCCTTTCAACAAACATCTACCCGAATCCAGTGGCCTGTAGCCACTGTTACCCGGGTCAGTACGCCGACAGGTGGAAATTATGTAAAAAAAGGGCAGACCTACCTCACGTTATATGGACCTATCCAAAGCCGGTGCGACAGGGTCGCGCAATATTTAATGATGAGTACTGGGACACCATGTCGCTCAGCACAGATCCAGAGGAACACCTCCGGGCTTCCGACGGGCCGAGGACGAAGCCAGGGCCCAAGGGCTCCTGGCTGACGCCTTCGCGTGGGACCCGCAACGGCGAGGCCGCCGCATTGTTATAATAAAGTTTCATCCTCCTTCTCCTCTACGCCTGCGCATAACTTACACATCTCCAATGTGGTTAAGAAAACCTCCTTGAACGACTCCCAAAGGCGACTGTGTCTGGATTTTTTATTTATTCATTCATAGCAATGTCTATCGGTGCTTCTTTAGGTAGATCTTTCTCCTTGTCTGGTCACGAATTCGTAGCAGACATTTAATCAGCACCATTCCAACTATTTTAGTTAACTTGTAGTCGTTTGCTTAAAGGATAAAATATAAACATAATTCACTTATATAGTACATTTTGATTGTGCAGGTTTTAAGTATAGCTATTATGCACATGCAGCCAAATTCTGAGAAAGAGCTAGACCTTTCACGGCGGCTATGCAGGATGACTTAAGTTAGGTGTGCCTTGTTACGACTGGGTCCATTGACAATGCACTACCAGTTGTATTATTAGTTATACTGTATATATTTGCTGGCATGTTCAAGAAGTCATGTATATTGTGTATATGTACATTGTGCATATTGTGCTAAGTGTGCGTATGCTAGTTCTTAGTAGCATCAGGGCCGGGCAGAGATACTCAGAAAAGTATTCCGGAATACAGATATCGAAATACATGAATTGGAAGCCTAAAATACAGATACTGAGATACATTTGCCTTTAACGTAACGGGATATTTCGGAGATACTTTTGCAATAAGACAAAAAAAGGTATTCCGGAATACAGTTACAGCGATACAGATACTGGAATACTTTTATTATTTCAAGGATGCTCATACTAAGCAAAGACACCTATTAGTGCAGCATAATGTTGTAATTAAAGTTACAGCGCATCGAAACGTTCAGTTCATTTATTTATTTACTACAGTACCCTCAGCGCCATTAAGACATTGCAGGGGAGGGGGGGCAAAGTACATAATTAGTAATAATTACATAATTACAAGTATCAATTCCAATAAAAATACACTATTTCACAGCAACAGTAACAAGGATTGGACACCGAAATCGACATACTAGGCGAACAAACTAAGCTATGCTAGAAATAGCACACTTTAAGCAAATCACTCGGATCAATAATGAACACCAGTGAATTGAGAAAAAGCACACATTTATTTTGAAGATCTGCTTTGCTGAAAAGGTTCCTGTGTAGGCTTCTCAAATGGGCTGTCTTCTAACAGCGTCGGTTCAGCCTCAGCACAAGACTCACGAAAGAAAGAAAGTCTGTCTACCGCTGAAGGCGAGCACAAATTCGTGTTATAGTGAATAAATACCGCTTTCATAGCCGTATTGCCCTGCAGCTTGGCGATATCTCTTCTCGGGTCATCTAGATACCGAAACACTTCCGCCCTCACTTGGGTTGTTCTGACTGTTCAGAATCCGAAGTCGGGCCCCATCTTCGGAATCCTCAGCCGTCTGACCCTGTCGGCTTCAATGAGGCTTTCACCACCACCGACGCTACCAGCACCCATTTCAAAAAGCCGCAACAGGCGAAGTCAGCTCCGGCGGTGGGGGAGCCTGCTACCACAAAAGACCGTTTCACGCATATAATCAATTAGGAACGCACCCTGACATTGGAGAGGTGGCTGAAAGCGCGTCAAAGATAGCCATCTTCTAGTCACTTCCGCCGCGACTACGGGAAGTGCCTTTAGAAGTGCCGCCGCTTTGGAAACTGAACCCACGCGAAGCATTGCAAAGCCTGCTCCAAGGCGGTATCCGCGCGGTAGGTCGCGAAGTAATGGCTTGCCACCCGAAAAAAATTAGGCGTGCTGCACTGACCTTGAGAGACAGCGACTTTCGTCGGCAGAGGCCGACAACACTGCCCCCGCGATTCTGCCGTCTGCGGCGTCGCGCGCTTTACCACATGGGCCATTCTATGCTTGAGGGGAAACGATCGCCGCCCTATCTGTCGGCGACCGGCGGTGCGCCTTTGCTTGTCTTGGAACAAAAAAGAAAAAAAAACGCCATTCTCCCATTGGAAACACGCCTCAACTCATTTCCGACACAAAAAGCAATGTAACGAGATACCCGTGTCCTGCATAGTATCGCGATACAGGCGATACATCGTAAATGTATTTCACTACTGAGATACAAGTACATTTTTCAAATGTATGTCGATGCAGAAATACAGATACTCAGAAGTATCTCTGAAATACTATCGCGATACTCTTGTATCGCGATACTGCCCAGCCCTGAGTAGCATGCATTAGGGACACCCTGTGGACTCCGACATTTCTGTTAAAACCTTTTTTTGTATATTGTGCTTAGTCATTTGTGTATGTCAATGTTCTTGTTGTACAGGCACTTTTTCCAAGTGTTCGTAGCGTCCTACGATGAAGTAATCTTTTTCTAACCAGTTATACTACCCTTAAATGCACCCTTTATTGATCTGTATGGGCGCAAATCATCGGTTAACTTGAAGACGCACATATGCGAAGTTGAGGCGGCAGCACACGTGCTCCCCACATGCTCGAATACGCAGGTAGTAGCAGTAGCCAACTGATCTCAGTATATGTGTGTAATCGCTTTGTACATCGCATCTATTATGCTCCTCGTTATGCTGTTACGCCTTCGCAAAAACATCATAATCATGAACGGCCTCACCGTTTTTAACGCGTGCAACACAATAACTAGGCACACGCGCGCTTTCTTCGACCTCTCCTTTATCTTCCGGTTTGTCCCCCGAATATGTGCGCCCGGCGCGTGTTCTCCCGCTGCACCGATTTGTCCGGCGTGGGATACAATTAGTGTGATGGGTGAGAGACCGAGAACAGAGATAAATAAAGAGTGAGAGAGAGGGAAACGAAGAGATATAAAGAAAGAGAAATAGCAAGAAAGAAACGGAAAAGAACAAGGTCAAAAGACAGAAAAAAATACACAGCGAGAAGAAGAGACAGAAAGAAACAGACCAAAAAAAAAAGAGACAGATGAAACGCAGAGCAAGAGAGAAAAAGAAATAAAGAGAGATAAAAAATAAGAAGAAATACGTAGCAAGAAAGAGGAAGCGGTAAATAGAGACTGGGAGAGAGAGAGATGGAGAGAAATAAATGGAAGCTTGTAAGGAAGAAAAGGTAGAAAGAGCGAGGAAAGATGGAAAGAAATAGACGCAGAGATTTTTTCAACTGGGAGATCCAAAGCGGCCGCCGAAATCCTGGATGGACCACTCGGATTGCAGCAAATCGAATCTACCAATGAAACACTGCGCGCTTCACATGCGATCGCATCGGAGGTTCTTTATGAGCACGGCACGTTAACCTGTTGCGGAAACTATAACCGCTTCCACTTTGTACGTTTTCATGGCAACCTTGGTCACCGCAAAGTGCGACAAAGTTGCTTGCAAACTGACGGAAATGACGTATCCCGCTCATTCCATTTCCGGCCGAATATGCGGTTTGGCGGCGAAGCAAATGACACCGATCAGACGCTGTGCTACTTGTTCTGAAACGACTAGTCGAACGCGGGAACTTGCTCCGGATCAACCCGTGGATAACGGATTCCCCACCGGGGAGCCAGAAATCCTGCCCCAGATAGACCAGTGAAAAACGCCAAACGTCTAGTCTACGACTAACAATTGACTCTAGTCTACGACTAACAATTGACTAGCTGTCGCTTCGTTAGAATACCCAGCCCTTTGTGGCACTGGAACCCTTGTTTGCCGCAATTTATGATGATAAATTGTAGTGCGGTGCACTTTTGATCGATTAATCAATTATCGATTAACCAATATTACCACCCCTAATATATACGCAACGTAGTTCCGTATTCTCTGTCGCGCATCCCGTGTGTACGCCCCGATACAGTGCTTTTTTTTGTTGTTATCACTGCGCGTCAGGTAGCAGCCACCACAAGCGGCAGAGGCATCAGCGTTAAACATGACGAGCTCTTATCTTCTAGTTCTTAGTGATGGTTCAGGAAACGTTTTGTCACCGACGCGGCTGGTATATGCAAGCGATTGTGATCGCCGAGAAACAAAAATAAAAGCACTTACACGCTTGTGAAATCTTTGTAAACAGAGCAGATGGCACTCAAGCGTGGCCTGCAGAACGAAGTACCAGTTCTCTCTTCATCTTTCTTCCGACTGCTTCAATAAAGCTGCTTCCTGTGTTCCTTGGCAACATAGATTATCTAGTCGCTTTAAAAAAAGAATTGCAAAACATTAGTTGAACCACTGGCATATTAGCGCTACATAATGTGATTTGCGGAAGAGCTCAGCAATGATTCGAGTACTGCAGCCAAAAATATATTCAGGGTTTTGATAGACTTCGATTAAAGCTATGTTTAAGCCGTCTTTCACAACACTCTTTCACATATGACATCATAAGCATTGGATGTTCGTACGAAAACGCACATGTTGGATGCGCTTGCAAAACTGTAACCGAAATCGCCCGCAAACGGACTACTTGGCGTAATAACGCATGCGCAGATGCTCCGCCCATGTATCTTTGACAGTGCACTCTAACTGTGCTGCCACTGAAAGTTGTCGCCAGATATAGGCATTACTCGGCAAACTCACTCATGAGTCGACGCACTCGGACTCACTCATACTCAGATCTGACCTTGAGTCGGAGTATGAGTCCGGGTGAGTAATATTTTGGTCAGTCTGAGTCCGGTTGAGGAAAATTTTAATGAGAAGGGGTCCGAACCGTCGTTATGTATGTCTTGCCTGTGATCGATATGTATAGCATCACAAATTTCGTGGTAATAGAGGATACACCAACAATATACGCACTAGTGGCCGTCGGTTACTATGGCGCGAATTTGATTGTTTGAAATTCCTTGAGCGTTGTCAGGTATTCGACCTTGGTCAACTTCGATAAAACTCTTCGCCTACGCACCACTTACAACTCCAATGAGGTTAAGAAAACCTCCTTGAACGACTTTTTAAAGCGACTCCGCGTGGATTTTTCATTCAATGATTCATTGCTATGGTTATCAGGGCTTACCAGTCGTGGCTGGAATGTACCCGGCGTCATTCCAGGCATTTTCTTAATCTTGTAGTCGTTTGATAAAGGATAAAATTGAACTTTAATTTCTTAATATGGCACATTTGCTTGTGCAGGTTATAAGTAAAGCTACTTTGCACAATCAGCCTAACTTTGAGATATATCTAGACCTTTCACGGTGACTTTGCAGGATGGCTAAAGTTAGGCGTGCTTCGCTACATTCGGGTCCATTGACGGAACACTACATGTTTCAGCTGTTGCTTGGCTGCCATATAAAGGCATTTTATTGCTGGCATATATAGGCGATGCGCAAAGCGCCGACGACGCCATCTGCCACCACGGCTCGGAAGCGCTGACGGGTCCCGGCGAGCAGTGCTCCCGCGAGTGCACGGATGGATGTGTTTTCGTCGTGATTTAACGACTCTGTCGGGCCTCAGCGATGTCGAAAAATGACTGCTGCGTCGTCGGCTGCTCAAACACACACAAAAAATCGCAGGAACGCACTTCTACAGGTTTCCGGTGCTATTTCATGAGCGAGAGCGACGGCGCCGGTGGATTGCGGCTGTACGACGTAGAAAGTAAGCAATCGCGCTTTGTTTACGGCAGTGTTAGAACGATTACCGTGTTTTATTGCGATAGCAATTATATGGACAGTCTCGGCTGGAAAATGTCCGTCCCCGTCGCCGTCATTCACCGTATATGCATAAGTATGTATATATATAGAAAGGCCACAAAGAAAAATAATTAAGAAATTCTTTCCGACACGCGGAATCGAACGGGCGACCTCTCGCTTTGCAGCCCGCCGCGTTAGACATTAGGCCACGACAGCACCGTCTCTCAGCCTGCTAACGGCGAGCTATTTATATACACCATGTAATACAGCATGCTTTCTTAGTGGCCACATAGATGGTGCGACGTGCGCGCGTGTTGCGCGCTTTAAAGATCGTCGCCCCGCCCCTGCGAACGCCGTTGCTGTTCGCTCTACAGGGCGTCGTCGCTTTCGTGCGCTTATTTCAAGGAAAGAAGGGGCGGCCGGTGGGGTGCTTCGCTTCGCTCGCTGCAGCGGCCGCGTTTGCGAAAGGAGCGCGCTGTTCAAACAGAAATAAGTAACAACTGTGACAATTAGTTCGCGCTCGTCTTGTGCGTACCTGTTCGTTTGTTTCGTGCGTCCTGCTTTATATTTGAGCAGTGCGCTTCAAGTGTCGAGCTGTGACGCATTAGTTCGCGCTCGTCCTGTGTGCGTTCTTTTCGCGCGTCCTTTGGGCTCGAGCGATGCGCTGGCAATTTCGAGCTGCTTTCCGTTCTTCGCGTTACATTACAATTTATTGCTATCGCAATCATTGCCTCGCCGTTGCGGCGAAACTGTGACTTTTTATTTCTCCATTTATGTCACTATACGTGTTCAGCGAACGCTACTACGTTTACACTTGGTCGCCTCGCCTGCATTGTAGACGCTACAATGCACATGCGGTTGTTATTAGTGATAAGACGCGATGCCTAGGCTCTCTTGAAAAACGAATGGCGCGAAGCGCAATGCCAGAGATTGTGGGGAAGGTGACGGCTTCTTTACAAAAGCGCCATGGAATCACACGTGTGCTGGACGAAATCGGCTGCATTCTACCTATTGATGGCACTGGAATGCGATCATTGGTGCAGAATGTTCGCTGTGCGCTTCTGCACCGATGATGACAAGTGTATCGTTTATTTTCTCACAAGTTTATCGTGCTGGTTTCAAAGTTTTACCAACGCTGACCCTTCGCGTGGCCGCACCTGTGAAATGTATACGCCGGTGCGACAGCGCTCCCTCAAAATCTACTATATAAACACATGGCACGTAAACGAAGCTACTGTGTCGAGAAAAAACGTTGGTTCACGCGTCAACGCATGCAGGTGTTATTGATCGCGACGTTATAACGAAGGCGGTGTACTTACGATGAGCTCCACTTCGTAGGGAAGCTTGTTGACGCTTGTCTGTGGCAAACACTTGGCGCGTATAGTGACGTACATTGTCGTCCCACACAGCTTTGACATCGGACACGTGTCCACTATTATAAAGTGCGGCTCCTTTGCGCACACTATCGCCGCAAAAGTAATTATCTGGGACGCGCACAAGCGGCAAATCGCACGCGCGCAAATGAAGCGTCTGCTACGTGACCCACCAGCGGTTCCAACGGCCGCCGCTACGCGGCTTTCAGTGGCGCCCCTATAGGCGCTGCGCATCGCGGATACATAAAAATCATGAGTTACCTCGAATACGCACATATGCGGAGTTGAGGCGGCAGCACACGTGTTCGCCAGATGCTCGAGTGCGCAGGCAGTAGCAGTAGCCAGCTCATCTAAGTATGCGTGTGTAATGGCGTTTTATAGCGGAGCTGTCATGTTTTCCTTATGCGGTTACGCGTTCTCCAAAACTATCATCATCATCATGAATGGCCTTTACCTTTCTAATGCGTACAACGCAATAACTTGTCTGGCGCGCGCCCTCTTGGTCTTTATCTTCTGCCTTGTTCCCCGAATACATGCGCCCGGCGCGCGCTCTCCCGCTGCGACGATTTGTCCTGCGTGAGATGCAATTACTCGCATGGGCGAGAAAACGAATACAGAGAAGGAGAAAGAGATAGTTAAACAAAGAGTTATAAAAAAGAGAAAGAGAGAAAGAAACGGAAGAAAGAAAAATAAGATTAAAAGTCAAAAATTTACACATAGAGAGGAAGAGACAGGAATAAACAGACACAAAAAAGATATATAAAAACAAAAAGAGAGAACAGGAAACAAACAGCAACAAACAAACAGAGAGAAAAATCTAGAGAAACACAAAAAGAATTGGAAGGGCATGAAAGAAAATATTGAAAAAGCGAGAAAAGACAGAAAGAAATAGACAGAGAGAGAAAGAAAGCAACACGAAGGAACAGGCAATAAACAAATTTATGGCATGCATGTCATGCCGTTCATGCCGTTCATGACATGCATGTCATGATTTTCATGTTATGACCTGTGTTTTGTGTTCGTCATACAGTCATGTCCTGCCATACCAGTTTTTTTATACATCCCATTAACTAAACGGTCAGGAGAGCACAAAGTCGTATTCGGCTAGATAGATAGATAGATAGATAGATAGATAGATAGATAGATAGATAGATAGATAGATAGATAGATAGATAGATAGATAGATAGATAGATAGATAGATAGATAGATAGATAGATAGATAGATAGATAGATAGATAGATAGATAGATAGATAGATAGATAGATAGATAGATAGATAGATAGATAGATAGATGCGCTCAAGATCGCTGAAGAAATGCTTCGCATTTCGCTAAGTTCGAAGTTCGCTAAGAAATGCTTCGCATTTATAAACTGTGAGCAAGACAGCAAAAGAAATAGAGAAAAAAATGTATAGACACAAAGACGCGTCATAGCAAGAAAGAGGAAGTGATAAATAGACAGCGAGAGAGAGAGAGAGAGAGAGAGAGAGAGGAAGACATCGAAAAAGTGAAGGAAAAGATAGAAAGAGCGAGAAAAAAGTAGAAAGGAATAGACAGAGAGAGAAATAATGAAATAGATACAATCAAGTGATAGAAAAAACAGAGAAAGAAACAGAAAAAAATTCGGCAGATCCCACGTACCGTGGGAGTCGATGTTAGGCGAAGCATGCGGCGGGAAGATGACTGTGGCGTAATTTTTTTTACTGAGCGAAACGTTACGAAATGATGCTAAAGATTTGTATAAATTTTATACGCACACATATATATGCTGAAGAGCCGCATATGTGTTATAAACCAGTTGTTTATAGTTGGGTAACGCTGCCAACGGCAACGTGGGTATTGTCGTGCCGGTGTATTTGGATCTATCCCTCCTCGGCAACCATGCTGTTGCTACGATAGGGCAGCGTCGTACCCGGACTCCGTTTGGTAGCGTAGTCGAGTCTCCGGGTTGAGGAACTGATGCTAGCAAGTTGGGAAAACAATAACAAGTTTACTGGCACTTTTCGTACACTCAATTACATCGTGACAAGGTCAGAGTTCAGCGACGAGCGAATTGGATGAGCCTGTTACCGAGGGCTCAGAGCCCCATTTCTCACTCAGCACCGTCGTTTTAACCCCTCAGTTTGGCTCCTCCTTCTTGATGACCACCAATCACACACACGACACCTCCCACCATGGCACAGTCCATTTCACTGTCGCTGAGGGGTCGTTGCACACTTGAAGCAGCAAGGGTCCGGCGGTTGACGGCACGCAGGTGGGGGAAGCAGGACAACAGGTTCCTCGGGCTTGCTCCTGCAGTTCTTTCCCCGAAGGCAAAACGTGCTTGCTCCTGCAGTTCTTCCCCGAAGGCAGCAAAAGGTTTGCGGAGACTCCCGTCCAAACATACCCGTCAGGTGGCTTCGGCAGCATACCAAGCCAAGCCCAGGTGGCCCATCGTCTCCGGCTTTGCCGTCCCAGACTTTGAGGCCGAGATTCTGCCCATTGTTGGTCACTCGTCGTCCCAGAAATTCCGTTTCGTGGAAGGATGCAGGTGTTCTAGCAGTGTGAGAACGCCTCGCCCGCAGATTCTCATGGTCAGCGCCTCGCCACCGACTGCCAGTCATAACAGTATTACCAACGCCAGAAGCGGTAAGCTGATATGTAGTGCTTATACTTTTCCGTTATCGTGGAGAGAGTACGCACGTTTCACGAACCCGTGTGCATGTGTGGAAGGGGTTCCTAACAGTTCTTGAACAAGGTCATCATCACCGTGAGCTACGTAGCCTAATCTATACAAAGCAGCTGTCAATCAATCTGTCATCATCCTCGGTCAGCATAAGGCCATCGCCCATCCTCGTAAGAAATGGAGAGGACACTGCGTCGTTCTGGCGGACTAAGTGCACTTTACGCTGTGATGATGTGAATATCATACGTAACTTTCGTTATTGTATTACTCCGGGGTCGAGCAATGCTTCAATATAGCTTGCTGAATCATAGGAATACAAATGTAATGCTTATTAGACTGCTATAAAAGCGGAGCCAACACTGGAACCACAGACGTTAATCTAAAATGACGCCTGTATTGTAGGGCTACCCATGTAGTGTTCATGGCTTTCTTGTAAAATTAGATACCCAGCACCACAACCACAACTGACGTTGCACCGTCATTACGCCTGCATAGGCTGTTTTTCCAAACCAGTTTGTAGACCTGGCGTGGGTTTGTGGTAGAATACCTGATTTCCACGCAGAATGCTTGGGCTCGATTCCAGCTTGGATCCTAATTTTTATTCTTTCCATTCGTCGGGTCAACGCTGCCGATGTCGGTTTTTCTTAACGCTCTCGCATTTAAATTACCAATGTCTGTTCTCGCTGTTCCTGGGTAGATATAAACTGTCAATCACCTGTGGCGCATACCCGTACACCGCGGCCACTGGTAAACGGGTATGTGCCACACGTGTCTGGAGGAAAGGGTTTGACGACGCACGCGACAGGATTTCCACGTTATTCATGTCATGACCACACAGTCATATTCGTCAAGTCCTCTTACCCTCCCATGCTAATTTTGGTCTACACCAAGTTAAGGAGGCGATCACGAGAGCACCCAGACGTAGGCGGCTAGATAGATAGATAGATAGATAGATAGATAGATAGATAGATAGATAGATAGATAGATAGATAGATAGATAGATAGATAGATAGATAGATAGATAGATAGAAACGCTCAAAGTGCCAGAGGTTCGCTAACAAATGCTTCGCATTTAAAATTCGGCAGATCCCACGCAGCGTGGGAATCGATGTTATGCGAAGCATGCACGGGATGGTGATGTGGCGTAGTTTATCACATTGAGCGATGCGCTACGGAATGACGCTAGATAAATGTGGAAGTGGTATACGCACACTCATATGTTGAAGAGTGGCATATGTGTTATCGTTGCTTGGGTTTCCGCATACCTTACAAACCGCACACAGTTTGTAAGTATTGACACTCATTTTTCACGACATTTGCCTGTTAACTCGGGAGTCCCACAAGGAAGCGTACTAGGCCCGCTTTTATTTCTCATATACATCAACGACATCGTCCAGGTCATTCATGAACCAGTTCAAATTAGACTTTTCGCAGATGATTGCTTGCTTTTTAATGAAATTAAATGTCCGGGTGATCAAGTCTTGCTGAATACTAACCTGCAAAACATACATATGTGGTGTCAAGAGTGGGAAATGCAACTTAACGCTGACAAAACGGTTTTCATGAATATGAGTAGAAAGAAAACATTTTACCTTTTCCGTATAGTCCTCCCTTCAGAACGGCTAACGAAGGTCCCTCTCTACAAATACCTCGGCGTCACAATAACTAGTACACTCAGTTGGAACACCCATATTTCGAACATTTGCACATCCGCCTTCCGTAAGCTATGCTTTTTGCGACATAAGTTAAACACACACCACCAGATGTCAAACTACTCGCATATTCATCCATTATAAGGCCCAAGCTGGAATACGCATCCATTGTCTGGGACCCTCATACGAAAAAGAATATCGATGCATTGGAGATGATACAACGAAAATCAGTTAGATTTATTTATTCTAAATACCGCCAATCAGACTCTCCGACTCAACTAATGAATCTTTATGGCATAAAATCACTGCAATTACGAAGAAAAATTGACAGAATGAAATTTATGTTTCACTTGAAGAATCGTCAATTGCTACTTCCCCCTGAGCCCTACGTGACATCATTGGCATCGCGAACTACAAGGCATCGACATGAAGAATCACTAACCCCATACAGCACCAAAACTAACCTATTCAAGTTCTCATTTTTCCCGCGCACAATTAACGACTGGAACTCGCTGCCAATATCATCAGTGCAAAGTATAAAAACAATTGAATGTCTTCAGGATTGATGATAGGTTATTTTAATTATGTTCCTTTTTTGTGTGAATATTGCTTTTTTTTTCTTTTCTTTTCCTCATACTTTTTGAGATGTTCAAGGTGTTATTACTTGCGTGCTTTGCTGTACAAATTAGACACTGTCTTTTGTTTTTGTTTTTCCTTTCAATGCACTGTGTGTAAATGTGTCTATGTATTGCCTTTATGAGTACACTTTTGTCCCTCCTGCTAGGGCCCAAGACGGGCCTGCAGTATCTTGTAAATAAATAAAATAAATAAAGTAACGAGTTGTTTACAGTTGCGTAACGATGCCAACAGCAACATGGGTGTTACCAACACCAGACGCGGTAAGCCGACATGTAGTGCTTCTATTCTTCAATACTGGATAGCGCGAATCCGAACAGGACAAAGAAGAAACACAAATGCACAGGACAGGCTTTACTCGCAACTAAGCTTCATTCAGGAAAGTTTCCCTGGATGTACACGCAGCCGAGTGGCACGCGCAGGCGCACTGCACGTACGTTACAGTCACAGTTGCAGTTGTTACAATTTCGTTACAGATGTTATGCTTATACTTGTCCGCTATGACAGAGAACGCACGCACGTTTCACGAATTTGTGTGTATGTGTAGAAGGGGTTCTTAACAGTTCTTGAACAAGGTCTTCATCACTGCGATCAGTGAGCACCAGCAGCTGGACCGGACTTGTTAATCGGATCCGTTCGTGATCGCGGTTACGAGGGGTCTATGTATAGTGAGGTGGGAGCTATAGCACAGCGGGTGGAATTCCTGGATGCCTCTTACGATGAAACGATCTGCGATGCCTCCTCTCCTGAACGTGTCAGCGAGGCTTCTTGATGCCCTGTCTATATTCAAGCCTTCATTCACGCAGTATAAAGACCAGGCGTTGTTGGGTCTTGATAAATCAATGTTGAAGTTACCGGTAATGATGAGAGGCCTGGTTCTCTCCACACGTTTATTGTAGGACGCATTGACCCCAGTTTTTGCGTAATCGACGTGGTCCACGTTGTGGACCACGTCAACGAGTGCATGGTGGTTGAGCGTCTTCCAGGGGTCTTCTGTCTTCAGCTTCCTCACTATCCTTGCGTCCGCCGCGGTGGTGTAGCGGTTACGGTGCTCGGCTGCTGATCCAAAGGTCGCGGGTTCAATCCCGGCCGCGGCGGTCGCATTTCGATGGAGTCAAAATGCTAGATGCCCGTGTACTGTGCGATCTCGGTGCACGTTAAAGAATACCAGATGGTCAAAATTTCCGGAGCTCCTCGCTACGGCGTCTCTCTCATAATGATATCGTGGTTTTGGGACAGAAAACACAAACAATTATTATTATTTTCACATTTCTTGCTTGTAAGTGTGTGTGTTCGCGATTACTGTGTTGGTTGAGACTTTGTATCACCTGTGGCACATACCCTCACAACATGAACTCTGGTATGCGGGTATGTGCCACACGTGGCTGAGAGACAGGATATGATGACGTACGCGACAGGTATTTTGCGTTATTCATGTCAAGACCAGTGAATCGTGTTCGTCATACACTGATCCCCTGCTCCGCCAATTTTGATATATTACATGTTATGGAGATGACCGGGAGAGCGCCCGTACGCAGGCAGCTAGATAGATAGATAGATAGATAGATAGATAGATAGATAGATAGATATAGATAGAAAACGCCCAAAGTGCCTGAGGTTTCCTATAAAATGCTTCGCATTTAAAACACACAGAAACAAGGAAGATCGCCCAGATTCGCACTTCCTTCAGGCTTGGCACCACTAGTGCGAAGCCGCCTTGATTTTTTTTAACTGGGAGATCCAGAGTGGCCCCCACAATCCTGGATCGACCACTCGGATTGCACCAAACCGGATCTGCCTACGAAACACGGGAACGCTTCGCGTGACATCACGCCGGATGTTCTTTATGCACACGTGACGTAAACCGGTTCCGGAAACTATGTCTACTTCCGCTTTGTACGTTTTCATGTTCCCCTTCGTCGCTGCAAAGCGTGGCAACAGTTGCTTGCAAACTGACGGAAGTGACGCATGCCGCTCGTTCTATTTCAGACCGAATCCGCCACTTGGCTGCGGAGCAAATGACAGAAATCAGGCTTGGAGCGAGTTGCTCTGAAAGGACCACTGACCGGGTGACGTTACTCGCTTTTACCCATTGAAAGCGGATTCGCCGCCGCGACGCAAGAACTCATGCTCTGGATAGACCAGTGAGAAATTCCGTAAGTATTGTCTGTTTATTTTACAGGACTAACAAGACACTAGCTGTCACTTTGTTAAAATCCCAGTGCTTTGTTGCACTGGAACTCTTGTTTACCTCACCTGTATTTAAATTAGAAGCTGTGACCCGCCCAAGGATTCGGATCGCCACTTCATTACACCAGCGGCATTACGCCGAAGTAGCCGTTGGATTGGGCAGTGCGCTTTGCAATTGAGAAAAATGTGTCGGCTCGGCACAAGATTTCGCTGCGCAGGCAAAGTTACGGCAGCACAGCCACTAAAGCTTACATCAATTAAGAAAAGAGGTAAAGAGGTTCGCTGTTAAAAAAAACTGTGTCCGTCATGTATTCACTTAGGTAGACTCAGAGGCAAAAGCAATCTTCTTCCTTTTCTTCTCAGTCGACGTATTGAACCTTCTAAAAAGACAGGGCGTGCAAACAAGGACACAAGAAAGAAGTCAGGACACCACAAACGCCTGACTTCTTCCTGACTTCTTTCTTGTGTCCTTGTTTGCACGCCCTGTCTTTTTAGAATGAATACTTACCAACTAGCTCAGCTCTCTGTTATTCTAAGCTGTATTGAACCTTCCCCGCCGCCGTCCGAGCTATTGCTTCGCGTACATAAAGTAGTTTTGCACTGCCTTCAGTGTCAGGAGGCGCTACAACCTTACTGCAACTCACCTGACATTGCACTGCCTCCGTGAGTGGCCCACCTTTGACCAATCGTCGATGTCACATGATGACGCCAGAACGGTGTTACAAATTTTGGCTATCTGTGACGTCAAACAGATGATGGTCTTTTGCATTACTCATATTGGCGCCATCGCCGCGGGACGCCGGTCGATTTCCGCGTTTGATGAGCAGCTAGGGCTCTCACCTTAATATTTTTTTTTTACTGACATGGTTTGGACCGATATGTCGAAGGAATATATGTAAGAAATGTTTTCGCGGTGTGTTTTCGCGGTGCATGTTTTCGCGGTGCATTATTAAGAAAAATATCGTCAAATTGAATATCCACAGGGTACGAATTATCGTGAGTCGGGGTTATATTGCAGATACGTACGTTCAGAGGGTCCAGTAAACGTTGTACAACTACAATTTGTGGTGTGCGAAATCGTGGCCATCTAGCTCCAAAAAATAATTCCAGATTGGAAATAAAAACTGTTTCTGACTGTCGTAGTGGTGAATCGTAAATTCCTAAGAATGTCTGAACAGTCAGAAGGCGAAACCGGCACGAAAGAGAAAGAACCTTCGATTGTAGATAGAAAACACAGTTAGAAACTGTTTTAGGGAGGCCGAGGCATAAGCGCAGCGCCTCTCTTTCCAAAAGAATTACAGGCCGTATCTTGTAGGTTGGAGCACCAGAGAAAGGTACGCAACCAAATTCCAAAATAGGGCGAACGTACATGCGATAGATCAATAATAGTGTGTCTCTTCTCATACCTGTGCGGTAGTTGCTTAGCCTACGCCACATGCCAACAGCACGCGCACCTTTTCCAGTTATATATATTCGATGTGGGGTCGCCAGTTAAGGGATGGATCCCCAAGGCATTTAATATTCAAGAGGACACATCGCCAACAGCTTTTCAATTGAATCGATATGTAAATATTAAACAATATTTATATTATTCAACGTAATCACGAATACCGAAGTTCTAAGTAAAAACACTTTGATTCTGTGATCAATAAAGCATCGGTAGTCTCGCAAAACCTGGACCTGCAAGCGTATTGGCACTTCGATTATTAAAACACGACACGTCACCCCTCTCTGTACCGACGTTTCGTTTCTGTGAGGGTTTTTCATCGATGCTTATTATTCGAAAAATATTCGAATACCGAATCGCGTAGAGCGCTAGTCGATTCGTCATTCAAACTTTCGAACGTTCCCACAGCCGTAGTGTAATGCCTTTTTACTGCGCAACTGTTATGCTTTTCGTCATGCTGTTACGCGCTTGCAAAAACGATAATCTGCATGAATTACCTCCACATTTATAACGCGCGTAAGCAATAACTCCTAGGGGCGAGAGACCGAGCACAGAGAGAGAGAGAGAAAAAGGGAGAAACAGAGAGATAGATAGAAAGAAAGAGAGAGATATAAAAAAAAGAAATGGAAGAAAAACATATAGCAAGACATAAAGACAAATACTCAGAAAGGAGAAGACACAGAAAGAAACAGACACAGACATGAGACAGAAAAAAGTGTGAGCAAGACAGCAAAAGAAAGAGCGAGAAAAAGCAGAGTAACACAAAGGCATAGCAGGAAAGAGGAAGCGATAAATAGACAGAGAGAGAGAGAAAGAAATAGAAAGAAACAGATACAATAAAGAGATAGAAAAAACAGAGAAAGACAAAGTAAGAGAAAAGAACGCCAACCAGATCCGTTGTTGCTTGAGGATTGTCACCCCCAGTGCGACGCTGCCTTAATCTTTGTAACTGGGTGATCCAGAGTGGATGCCAGAATCACGGAGCGGACACTCGTATCGCACCAAACCGATTCTGCCAATGAAACACGGGAACGCTCCACATGAGATCACTCCGCAAGTTCTTTATGCACACGTCACTGAATCGGGTTCCGGAAAGAACTGCTGCTTCCGCTTTGTACGTTTTCAGGGCAAACTTGGGCTGTGTTGCAATTATGGACAGCATCCTGACAGTCTCCGCTGACAGCTTAGAAGACAGCATCGAGCCCCGGTACTCCGAGAAATGGAACGCGTCTGGATGACGTCTGCGTGACCTGACGCCACCTCGCGTCGACACGAGAAAGCTAAGAAAAAGAAGCGTAACTGTTAATTGTTTACCTTCTTTCGTGTTCGAATCTACGAAATATTGAACGTAGCTCACATTTAGCGCATGGAAAAGCGCGTACTTATGAGCAGGCGACCGTACCAGCGAGATCAGAGCTATCCGAGCAGTTCACTGAGCCGCCATCTTGTTTGGACAGCAAAGTAGCCTCATCGTATTTGTCTCCGATGGCGCCTTTTCGAAGCTCTCTATTTTGCCGGCAACGTGATAATTGGACTTCACAATGGCGGTAAATCGGGCTAGTTGGTTGCTCATGATCGTAAAATAACAGCGCAAAAGGCGACGAACGAACACACAGAGACATTTAAACCAGTTGGAAGACAGCGCTCGTTTGTCTCTGTGTGTTCGTCCGTCGTCTTTTGCGCTGTTAGTTTACGATCGTGAGAATTGGAATAGGACTTAGGATGGCCGCTGTCCACTTAGCTGTCTATTTAGGCGCCTACGCTGAGTATTGGAACACACACTTGGTCGCCGCAAAGCGCGACGCAGTTTCTCCCAAGCTGACGGAAGTGACGCATGACGATCGTTCTATTTCCTACGGAATCCGCGACTTGGACAAGGTCAAATTATATTGGTCGCGAAACTTGGAACGTAAAGTGGTCGAAAACCTATTGCCGCAGGCATCAACGCACGCTGTACGATTGAAGCGCGACTAGTTGAGTAGGGGACCAATAACAAAAACCAAAAGCTCAATAGAATATTTTTTTCGAATTGAATATTTGCCACTGTAAACTAAAAATTGACGCTACGGTTTATCTGACACACAACTCAATAGTTCATTGCCTCATATTTTGGGCGAGTGCCATAAAAGGGGGTGTATGCAGGCAGTTTTCTATGTGGGTGTGTGTTTGGTTCGTTCGGCGCATAGTCGGGTCAACGAGGCATCGCTTACTTTTGAGCAGTGGTTTTGTGCGTATCTTCCGTGGGTTATTTATTTGTTTATGTGTTCTTTACTGGCGTGACACTTCAGAGAAACCGAACTAGCTCACATAATGTTAGATAACCGCTCCTGTGACTGCAGACTGCTGTCGCTAGCGCACGGCCGGCGTGCCCTTGCCTTTCGTCACGGTGAATGCGGCACGCTAAGCGAAGAGACACTATACTGTAAGGTTGCCAAAGTGATACTTTCAAGGCTGCTGTCTCGCTCCAGTAGTTTTCCTCGATTGGGCAATGTGAGTTTTAGAACTACTGTGCTATTGTTCTTTTGAGCCGTTGTGTCATAATTTCTTTATGTGCAAAGTATTTTGGTGTATATTGCAAGTACACTATAATTTATAATAAAAATTCGGCAGATCCCACACCTCGTGGGAATGGGTTTCATGCGAAGCAATCGGCAAGTAGTTGTACATGCTGCATTTTGTGGCTTTGAGCCACACGTTACGAGGCGGATCGACGTGTTTTTCTAAGCGTAGTAGTTGTGCGCTCATCGTAGCTTTACCTGGCACGCCGACTGCACTGGCGTTTAAAGGGTAACTTATGATCTGACGCAACGTCAGCACTCACTTTATCGAAAGAAAGTGCATTTTAGGGTGCGATTATATAAATATCATATGTAACTTCCGTTAGCGTATTCTTCCGGGGTCCTGGAACGCTTGAATATAGCTTGCTGAATGATAGAAATACAAATGTGATGTTTGTTAGACTTCTATAAAAGCGGAGCCAACACTGGAATCGGAATTGTCGTTAATTCGGCATGAAGCCTGTATGATAGGAGCACATAAGTAATGCTTATTGCTTTGTTATAAAATTGGATAGCCAGCACCGCAACCACAATTGCCGTTGCACCGGCATTAGGCCTGCATAGGGTCTTTTTTCCAAAGCAGTTTCTAGATCTGGCGTGGCTCCGTGGTAGAATACCTGACTGCCACGCAGAATGCTTGGGCTCGATTCCTGCTGGCGTCCTCGTTTTTATTCTTTGCATTCGTCGGGTCAACGCTGTCGGAGGCTTCTCCTAAACCTCTTGTATTTAAATTAACTATATCTGTTCTCGCAGTTCCTAGGTAGATATAAACTGTCAATCAGCTGTGGCGCGTACCCGTTTGCCGTGCTCTGTGGTATACGGGTATGTGCCACACGTGCCTGGAGAAAAGGGTTTCACGACGTACGCGGCAGAATTTTCACGTTGTTCATGTCATGACCAGACAGTCGTATTCGTTTGGCCTACACAAAGTTAAGGAGGCGATCATGAGAGCAACCACACGCAGATAGATAGATAGATAGATAGATAGATAGATAGATAGATAGATAGATAGATAGATAGATAGATAGATAGATAGATAGATAGATAGATAGATAGATAGATAGATAGATAGATAGATAGATAGATATGCATGCTCAAAGTGCCATGGTTTCGCTAAGAAATCCTTCGCATTTAAAACACGCTTGTTTCCGCAATATTTCTTGTTGACCTGGCTTTTTTCTAGCATACGAAAGTGCTGAGCCACAAAGACGCACTAAAATCGCGTAGTTATCAAAAGCATTGTAAATGGTCAGCAATTAAAAAAAAATTGGCGCCGCTTAGTTCCTATGCCTGACGTCGATACCGCTTCTGGGGGTAAGGTCATTTTTAAAATTTTTTGCCTGCTGTTAGCTGTCCCCGCGATACGTAGATGGCGATGGTGTCAACTAGCCGCCAATTATTTCACTCGTGGGCTTCTTTGGAAGTTTCGCTACCAGTTTACATATAGCTTCACTTGGCGGCTGAGCAAACGAGAGCGCTCAGGCTCGGAGCGAGTTGATCTGAAACAACCAGTCGAACGCGCGACGTTGCTCCGGTTCGACCCGTGAGAACGGGATTCGCCGCCGCGGAGCAAGAAATCCTGCTACGGATAGACCAGTGAAAAATTCCATAAGTATTGTCTGTTTGTTTTTCCTACGGCTAACGAGAAACAAGCTTTCGCGTCGTTAGAAGCCGCCGCCCTTTGCGGCACTGGAACTCTTGTTTGCCTCACCTGTACCATTAGAAGCAGTGCTCCGCCCAACGATTCGGATCGCCAATCCATCATACCAGCGCAATTACGCGGAAGTAGCCGTAGGAGAGGGAAGTGCGCTGTACGAATGTAGAAGAATCAGTGTCGGCGCAGCACACATTTCGGTTCTGCGGGAAAAGTTACGGCAGCAGAGGAACACAAGTTTACGTCGATTAAAACGCTACCCCTAAAAAACAAAACAAAAACAAATAACAAAATAAAAATCTCAAACTTCCTGATGATTTCGCCTAAGTCGAATCGGAGGCCAAATCCATCTTATTCTTCTTTCTCTTCTCATTCGATGTATTGAACCTTCCCCGCCACCCTGCGAGATACTTCTGCACCAAACGTGGTTTTCCACTGCTTCGAGGATGGGAGGCGTTGCAAACTTTCTCCAACTCACCTAGTTTTGTGCTGCCTCCGTGATCGACCCGCCTTTGACGAAGTGACGCCGTCATGTAGTGATGTCATCATGTGACGTCACGTTATGTGACGTCATAATTACATCATGATGAGGTCACGAATCATGGCAATCTGTGACGTCATGATGACGTCATATGGTGATGTCACGTCGTGATGATCTTTCGCATCACTCGAGTTGATGCGACGGACGGCCAATTTTCGCGTTTGATGGGGTATCTAAGGCTTCCACCTTAATATTTTTTTACTGATATGGTTTGGACCGATACAACGATGGAACATACGTAGGAAATATTTTCACGGTGTGTTCGCTCGCGAAGGCTGGCTGCGTGGCGTTATGCAAGTACAGCGGGATCGAAGAGAAGGTAAACGCTTGACTCGGACGTTTGCGTCATTACTTGAGACTCGAGAAAGAATTTTACAATAGGATGTCGGCCTCATTCGCACAGGTTGCTCTCCCGGCCGGTTCACGGTCGCGACTCTTGCTCAGCATCCTAGTACAATTAAACACGACGAATTCTTAGCTTATTAGTAGGGGTGTGCGAATATTCGAGTTTCTTATTCGAATCGAATTATACCTAATCGAATAATACGATTGTACTTTCGAATGCCTAGTATTCGATGTTTTCAAAAGAATCCGACAGGACGAATATCTAAAACGCTATGAAGGCCAATAGTGCAACTTGGTTAGGATTGGGTGGCTATACGCTGACGTCGGAACAGTAGGCTTTTCGTAAAAACTTTCACCGATATACTGGTTCAAAAGCGAGCGCATGTTTATTCTAAAGAAGATTCTGTCATTTCTGCCCCCCCCCCCCCCAAAAAAAAAAAAAAAGAATACATACCCGTGAGAAAGGCGTCCAGAGTAGTGCCCAGCCCATCCCAACTTCGCTTCCAAAACGAAGGCACGGATTTCTAGTGTAATTTGGTCGCGTACGGCGCCGTAAAACGTCGCCCCTTTGGTCCGCGATATCCTCGGTGATTGGCTTCACCTGTGAAAAGTTGTTCACGCTGTGCAGTCTCCACTGCCGCACCGCACAGCTCGTTGAGAAACTCCCGTCGTTCCGGCGCCGTTAACCCGTACCTGTGAAAGGGCAAGCGACAGATTTTGATCATGCAAACTTTCACGATGATGAACCGCAACATTATCGCTATCAGATGTGCCGTATTGCGCGACCATAGAAGAAAAAAAAAAAGCTAGTACCGTACCCCCCCCCCCCCCTTTAGCCGTCAGGAGGTGAGGAGTGCCACTGCTAACTGCAATGGCGCCTCTTTTAACGACATGGCGGCGCGCCCATAACCATTGCAAAAAAAAATCTATTGAACAAGCGTGTAATAAAGCTGCCACCTCGCCATAGCGTGGTGATATTAAATCTCATTTGTTTGTTCTTTCTTTCAGCTTTCAATACAATCTTGTGTATTCGATATTCGTTTTGATATCCGATATTTTTGGCCACTGTTCGGCACTATTCGATTCGATTCGAGATGAAATTTCAGTATTCTCACGCCCCTACTCCTTAGTGATCGTTCAGGATATGCTTTCTCACCGACGCGGTTGGTACCTACATGCGATATCTCTCACCTAGGAAAAAAAATTGAAGAGGCCCTGCAACAGCTTTCCAAGCAGCCATCGAATGGCTTCATTAACTGAGTTTATTCCCTCAAGAATGGACCACCGCTAAAATTTTGAGAATCTGTGAAGTACGAGCGGAGTTACAGAAGTTTGTCGCACGCTGTAATTGCTTTCTACCTTCTCTCATCCCGACAAACGCGCTGGATGCTCAGCCGAAAGGGATGACACGAGGGAAAGAAGCTACGTCACGCGCGCGTCATTACCTTGAGCACTTTCGATTTTTTTTTTCTTCGAACGCGCGGTTTACATTGAGTGTGAGCGCGGGCGCGCGTGCCGGTACGTGGTGGCCTCTCACGGCGGCCTGGCTAACTGTGCAGCTCACGAGGAGGAAACAAGCCAATTGGCCGTGAATTTGGGTTTATGACATCATTTGTAAAAAGAAGACGGAACGATACCTGCCGAGATTTCTGAAACGACAGCTGCTCAACCACACTCTCAAACAGCTCAACTGTTAAAAGGACGTATCATTTGGACGCTTAGTGTTCAAGACGAATTAAAAAGACTGGTTGAAACAATGCATTGCGGCCAATGCAGGTCGGGACGCCGTTCCGGGTCTTGCTCGATTCGTCGGACATATGCGCGTGGAATGTGGCAAAACGGGAAACGTCGCCCGCATAAATGGTGGTGCCGTCATTCATGTTGTCGCCTTGCTTTTGTGCTATTTTAGAGCTTAGCACTTTTTGTTATGTGGTGTGCGACGGCTTTCCACGTTGCGCGTTCATCGAAGTGAGATGAGGGGGAGTGGCTCGGTGAGCACGACAGCGTCGGTGCCGTCCCACTCTCGGCCAAACAAGAGCTTTTGATGACAAGCCCCGTCGGCAGGGCAGATTAGGTAGCTTCGCTGATCTCATATTGAGATGAAAAGCGCTAGTGCGTAGAAGTTTGATGAATTATACCTACTTTGTTTAATACTAACTATAGTTGTTGCAATTGAATAGTCATGCGATTCATGCGAATAGTCATGCAATTGAATAGTCAGCAGTTCCAGCATTTCTTAAAAACAAAACAACAAACTGACCTCATTGAGTTCAAAAATTTCAGAAACAAAGTAAACATGGACCTAAAGAAGGCGAAAATAGATTTCTATGCCTACAAGTCTTCTACAAAAAATAATAACTCAAAAAACGCCAGGCCTGAGCTGAAACCGCAGCACAGTCACAGCGAAACTGGAAGAGCGGCGTTTCTAGAGCCGGTTGTAAGCTCTCTTGGGGCTGCTAATACGAGTACCCACTACGCCATAAATCAGTTTTTTAGGGGTGTGTGAATATCAAATTTTTCGTATACGAATCGAATACGAATATCCACCTTCGAATATCGAATCGAATATCGAATATCAAAGGCAAAATGCATCCACAGTAACAATATTTTATTTAACATGTAGCTATTTGAAAAAAAAACATTACAGCCTGACTGGCAACACAACATACACTGCTATCTCCAAAACACAATGTCCAGGCTAGCACAATGCACATCACAACACAAGCAAATATCAAGGCACAATGAAAGTAATGACTAGATGTTATCATGAAGAAATATGAGTTGCTCCACATGATCAGGCAGCAGGCGCTCTCTTCTAACAGAGACACCCCCCCCCCCTCCCGCCACTGAAAAGGCACGCTCGCTTGGACCAGAAGTGGTTGGTATAGGGAGGTACATGGGGCAAAGCTTTGCCAGACTGGGGTATCTTAAGGTGCCTACAGTCCGCCACCAGTCACGTGGGCCACTGTCTTTCTTCAGAAGTGGTCCCGCATAGTGAACGAGTGGTAGTGCGGCAAATTACGGCCGCATAATATTGAAAATGTACGGTTACATGATCGCCAACAGCGCTGCACGTCGGAGATGCACCAGCAATAAATCATACGTATAGGGGCGCTCGTCGCAGGCAGATATCGTGCCTCCGTGTACTTAGGATGTGTATCACTCCTCTCGGCAACGTTTTTAGCTATACGAATGCAGCAGAAATGTGGAAGACGAGTTATTTTATGCATGATAATCGAATTGCATATTCGAATTTTTCGAATATTCGAAGTTATCGAATATTCAAAACTTTTCGAATACACGATTTTCGAATCGAATACGAATATTTCGAATGTAATATTCGACGAATATTCGAAACTTTCGAATATTCGCACAACCCTACAATTTTTGTGAAGTTGGGAAGCACCTACAAAGCCATTATTCGTCATTCTGCGGAGAAGCGAGGCACCAGCTACACGTCTGTAAGGCATTATGTGCACTTTGTTGACGCGACGACTGATGACGATGAAGAATTATGGCTCAGCCCTTTGTAATGGGTTGGAAGGTTTAAACGGCCCACCAGTTATGCAATTTGCATTGCGTTACGCCCGGTGACTATTTCCCTCTCCCGTCATGCTGTATAACATACGTTGACGTGGGAGCGCGAGGGGGGGGGGGGGCAAAGAACTTTACTGAGGCCCCGAGGAAATGGTCCATGCGCTTATGGGCTTCCTTGGCAACCAATACTAGTGCACTTGCGAGGAACCCACTACGCTATAAATCAATGTAATTTTTGAGAAGTAGGGAGCAGGCACTATGCCATTTTTCGTCATTCTACTGAGAGCCGTGGTACCTGCCAAACGCATGTAAGGCATTATGCGCTTTGTTGATGCTGAGCTTGATGACGGTGAAGAATTATGGCGGAGCCCTTTGTAATGGGTTGGAAGCATTCAACAGCCTACTCGTTGCGCAATTCGCATTGTGTGACGCCTGGTTACAGAATTCGCGTTGTGCGACGCTTGATGCTTATTTTACTCTTCTACCACGCTATATTGCATATGTTAATGTGGTTCCTTCCCCACATGAAGCCTGTATCGGACCTTTTTGCAAAGCAGTTTCAAGCACCGGCATGGCTCAGAGGTTGAATGCTGGGCTCCCACGCAGGGGCCCAGGTTCGAACCTCGTTTCATCCTGGAATTTTTTCTTATTTCGTTTTTCTTATTTCGAGCGATATTGGTTACGGACACCGGCGGCGGCGGCGGCAGACAACTACGGCGCCAAAAACGGCCGCTGAACTGATCTCATAATAGGTTTCGCTGTAAAATTGTTTGAAGTTCAGTTAATAAATTATAGGAACAAAACAGGCCACCGTCCCTAGCGATATACAGATAAACGTCATTCACTATAGTGGCAAGGCACTAGCAGACAAATTTAACCTTTACTTTCTTGAGGCAGGATTGTCAAATAATATAACGCAAGGGTCTGACCTTAAACCGGCTGAATGCTATATTCAAAGCTCATTCACTAATTCTTTGTTTTTTATCACCCGTTACCGAGGAGGAAGTAGCCACTGCCATATGCTCACTAAAAAACAGCTCACCAGGCAAAGATGGCATTGCCGCAATACCTATCAAGGCAGTTATTGACTCGATCGTCGCCCCATTCACTTACATATGCAACAGACTCTTCTTGACGGGAATATTTCCATGTGTCATGAAAACAGCTCGCGTAACAATAACTTTTAAAGGAGGTAACAAAAATTAACTTCAAAATTATCGCCCAATATCTATATTGCCGCTTTTCTCTAAGGTCGCGGAACGCCTGATATATAAGAGGGTATATTCTTTTATAGCAAAACGAAATGTCATTTGTGAAGAACAGTGTCAATTTCAACTAGGTAGATCAACTCAGACTGCTCTACTCCGTATTAAGGATAGCCTACTTCATAACAATGAAAAAAAAAAACTTGACACTGTCGGAATATTGCTGGATCTCCGTAAGGCTTTTGATTCCATAAAGCATGACATACTAATTAGGAAACTGAAAATGTATGGAATACGCGGAATTGCGGTTGATCTAATGAAAAACTATCTTTGGGCGAGGAAACAATATGTACAGCTTCATAATTTTAAGTCTGACTTGGGCGTAATTAAGTATGGGGTTCCCCAAGGATCGATACTTGGTCCTTTACTATTTGTACTTTACATCAACGACATAGTAAGTATTCCCTTCACACCAAACATAGTCATGTACGCCGACGATACCAATGCATTCTTTTCTGGTTTAGATCTCCGCGATATTGAGATAACCGCAAATTTCTGGTTGGATGGACTAAAATTATGGCTTACAGTTAACCAGCCAGAACTAAACATAAAAAAAACTAAATTTATGCTCTTTAATCAAAAAGATAGGCCTGCAGATCATGCTATCTCTTTGATTTTCAATGGGGAAAATATTGCACAGGGACATAAAATTCAATTTCTTGGCGTATGTTTTCAAAGCGACCTTAGTTGGTATGACCATGTGGACAACCTTCGAATGAAGATATCAAGGTCGATCGGTCTAATTCGACGCTTGCAGCATCTACTTCCAGGGAGAGTTAAACGGCAGATTTACTTTTATTTTATCTACTCGCAAATAATGTATTGCATTTTGGTCTGGGGTACGTGTAACAAAACAAATAGAGAAAGTATAATTCTTCTCCAAAAACGCGCACTAGGTCTAATAACTACCTCGGTCCGAAAACACATGTCTCTTTTTCGTGTGCATAATGTACTGCCATTCCCAGAGTGCTATAGGATGTAACTAGCCATGTTAATCTTTAAAAAATTAAAGGCAATTTTCAGATTTTTTCTGATACATATTTAAGCAGAGATCTTACATATAATCTGCGTACTGTTGCGTTGGTCGGGCCAATGTGCCGGACCAACTATGGTGTACAGTCACTTGATAACCAAATTGTTTTATTGTGCAACAAGATTCCTGAAATAATTGAATACGCTAGGGAGGCTACAAACATTAGACAATTTAGGAAGTGAATTATGAATGTAATTAATTGAACACAATTCTAGGATGCATGTGTTCAAACTCTTTACTGTATGTAATATATTTAATGTATTCATTGTTTTCACATTACACTTAAATTTCTATGTATTTCAATATATGTTACATGGTGCTGATCATAGTGCATTTTCTATTTATCGCTGAGGAACAGCTTTGTTTGCATCTTTATCTTTGTCCAATGGCGTTCGTATTCCTCGTTCATTTATTCTTTGTATATATACTTATATTCTATACGTTGTCTTGCTGTACCTGCCCGAGGTGCCTCACGAAAAGTGGGCCAAATCAGGAGACGCACTCTCCTTTTGCCCCCTTCGTGGGCATTTTGTGAAAATGCCCAAATAAATGAAATGAAATCAAGAACATATGATGTAAAACTAAACAAGGCATAAATCCAGGCGAGGATATTTACTTCAAGTGATTAAAAGCTCGTCGAACCATGAGTGTTGCTGGAGCATACCGTAAACGTTAATGCCGCTATCAAGTGGCACTGATGGAGAGCATATAACGAGGTTCGAAGCCTTGTTTCAAGACCAGCAACGCCCAGAAAATTTCGTTTCTTTTATACATTCATTTCTTTGTAACGATGATCGTCTTACGTGGGAAAGCATCCGGCCGGCCGACCAATTCTCTCTTTGAGTCGGCATGAAGATGCCTACGCATTTGAAAGCCAACTGTAGGACAAGATTTAAAGCCGCCATACAGTATATTACATACAAGGAAAACTTATACTGTGAGAAATTATGCTACCAAACTCGCGCTTCGGTGGTCGCGAGGTGTGGTGACTGTAGGACCGTTCTAGACGCTGACGAACACTAGGAACCAGGCGGAAGACGCCATGCCCATGCCCCCCCCCCCCAAAAAAAAAGAACAAAAAAAAAAAAAACCAGCGTATTAGGCAAAGCCGTAACCTAAAATAAAGCTCAACATATACGCATCATTCAGACATCTCTGAAAGGCTATTTGGCGTGTATTTTTTCTTAGAACTCTGCCTGAGGAGGCTTAAAGCAACGATAACTCTCCCTGCCCTACCCTCTATACTTTTGCGTCCTTGACTTTGTAGATGGTGAAATGGTAGTGCGCAAGTATTTTTATGCCGTCTCAACGAGAAAACTGTCCATCTGTTCGTCTCTATTTCACGTAAGACGATTCTGGATGCAAAAAAAAAATACATTAATGTATAGACCACAATCAATTTTTTTGGTGATGCCGGGTTCCGAAACAAGGCCTCCCTGCTCCGAATGCGAGTGCCTTCACGGCTGGGCTAAACCCCCTCGTTCTCGCTTTTTCTTTAGTTCCCAGTCCTCGACATGTAAAACAGCACAAATTTCATGAGAATAGAGGATACACCAACAACATAAACAGTAGGGGCCGTCCCTTACTATGGCGTCACTATGACATCTTGAAGTTCCTTAAGCGTTGTCAAGGATTCGACCCTGGCCAGCTACAATAACTCTACGCCTACGCATAACTTAGACGACTGCATTGAGGGTATGAAAGCCTACCTGGACGACTCCCAAAGGATTACCAACGGTCTCAATCTCAAACCTTGTCGCAATGGTGATTCCGCCTGAATTTTTCATTCATTATAAATTCATTCATTCATTCATCGCTATGGCAATCAGTGCTCGTTTTGGTAGATCCTTCACCTTGTTTGGGGATGAATTCGTAGCAGACGTTTAATTGGCGCCATTTCAAGAATTTTACTCGTCTTGCAGTTGTTTGCCTAAAGGATAAAGTCGAACCTTCATTTAGTTTCATAGTACACTGGTTCGTGCAGGTTAGAAGTTAAGCCACTTTGCACAATCAGCCGAACTCGAGATATATCTAGACCTTTCACGGAGGCTTCGCAGGTTGACTTAAACTAGAGGTGCCTTTGCAAGGTTGGCTCCATCGACAGTCAGCATGATGGTTCATTCGTTGTCTATTCGCCTTTTCAAAGATTGCGATGATAGTAGCAGCAAGCGATGTACCCAATAATCTTTAGGTCACTTCATTTATCATTCTCTAATACAGGAGCGTAAACCATGTTTTTAATTCATCTCAGAGTAAGTAAAGTATCTTTTTACGTGTCCGAACAAAAAAGCGTCGTGTTGATAAATCAAGACCACCTATCATAATAGGGAGTTTACTATTTTACTGCCGAAAGTTTTGTTCTTTCGGCACTGCTGCACACTCCATGTCGGGTTTTTCTTTTCAGCACGTTATGCGAAAATTTGCGGTTAGTAATGCAGTAGGACACTGTTGAGGACATGTAAACGCCAAGCCGCGCATGCGCCATAGCAACAGCTGCGGAGGAGCCGTGTCAAAGCTACCGAAATGACTCTGCATAACCGCGCCAAGTTTAAAAATGAAGACCCTGGCACACGGCCGATTAAGAATTGATAAGAGTGAAGCTGGTCGATCCAAGATCCCTTTGTTCGAGGATGAATTCTTAGCAGACATTTGATCCGAACCATTACAAGAGTTATTCTTATCTTGCTTGTAGTCGTTTGCTTAAGGAATAAAATTGAAATTTCATTTATTTTGGCAGTGCATGGGATTGCGCCGGCTATAAATAAAGCTATCTTGTACCGGCAGCAGTACTGTGAGATATCGCTAGACTATTAACGGAGGCTTTGCAGGATGACTTAAGTTATTTGGGCCTTGTTACATTTGGCTCCATTGACGCTGGCTGCTCAGTCTTCCTTCCCACTTTACTGCCCTGTAAAAGGGCCACGAAACCACCAACAGAGGCTCGCGTGCTCCTCTCCGTGCCTTTCCTCTATTGACAACAGCCGTCACGATGTCCCGTGTATGATTAGGTGACGTCCCGAGCAAGAGACGCTGTATGTGGGCGAAGAAGCGTCTGTTTTCTGGTAGTAGATGCGCGCGCTCGTTGCGTTTAAAGCTCGGACGTTGACGAAGGGCACTCGGAGAGGTGGATAGACGGGCCGACGAACGCAGACTAGCGAAAGAAAGAGCGAAACGAGAAAACGCGTGCAACTCCGCCAGCAGTCGCTGTAGACTCGTGCACAACTCCAACGCCACAACTAAATTTTGACCTCTGGGTGGTTTAGGGGTCCTTTAAAGGCTCCCTTTGCTGACATATGCAGGGAAAAAACATGAGTTGTCTCCAAGACGCACATGTGCGAAGTTGAGGCGGCAGCGCCCGTGTTCGCCACATGCTCGAGTACGCAGGTTGTAGCGGTAGCCGACTGATCTCAGTGTATGTGTCTAAGCGCGTTTTATAGCGGAGCTGGTATGCTTTTCGTCATGCCGTTACGCGTTCAAAAAACATCATCATCATGAATGGCCTCTACGTTTTTAACGCGTGCAGCGCAATAACTCGGCCGGCGTGCGCTCTTCTCGTCCCCTTCTACATCTTCTGCCCTGTTCCCGGAATATGTGAGCACGGTGCGCGCTCACCCGCTGCGGCGATTTGTCCGGCGTGGGATGCAATTACTCAGATAGGCGAGAGAACGACTGCTACAGCGAGGGAGAAAGAGACAGAGAGAGGCCAACAACGAGACGTGAAGAAAGATAGAAATAGAAAGAAAGAAATGCAAGAATTGCAAGAAAGAGAGAAAGACAGAAAAATATACACAGCGAGAAGAAGAGGCAAGGAAACATACAAAAAAAGACATATAAAAAAACAGAGAGCGAGAAAAAAAAGAAAGAAGAAAAAAGAAAGCAAGAAAGAGGGAGCGATAAAATGACAGAGAGAGAGAAACAAATAGAGGAAAGTGAAAAAATATATAGAAAGAGCGAGAAAAGCTAGAAAGAAATTGACAGAGAAAGAAATAAGCCGAAAGAACCAGTGACAATAGAAAGCATCAAATAGAAAGAAACAGGGACAATAAAGATATAGAAAAAACACGGAAGGAGATAGAAGGAAAGGAAGAGAGGAAGGGGAAAACAAAAACAAACAACGAAGGCCGACCACCTCCGTTGTTCCTTCAGGCTTGCCACCACTAGTGCGCAGCTGCTTGAATTTTGGAAACTGGGAGATGCAAAGTTGCCGCCGAAACCCTGTATCGACCACTCGGATTGCACCAAACTGAATCTGCGAATGAAGCAGGCGAACGATCCACGTGAGACCACTGCGTATGTTCTACATGGGCACGTTGCGTTAACCGTTACTGCACACTATTCCTGCGTCCGCTTTGTCCGTTTTCAAGGTAAACATTGTCGCCGCAAAACGCGACAACAGTTGCTTACAAACTGATTGAAGTGACGTATGCCGCTCGTTCTATTTCCGGCCGAATATGCGACTTGGCGGCGGAGCAAATGACAGCCATCATGCGCAGAGCTAGCTGCTCTGAAACGACCAGCCGGATTCGCCGCCGCGGAGCAAGAAATCCTGCGCGGATAGACCGGTGACAAACGCCATAAGTTTTGTCTGTTTATTTTTCATATGGATAAGAGCAGTCTAGCTGTCGCTTCATTAGAATCCCAAGCTCCTTGTGGCACTGAAAATTTGTTGGCCTAGCCTGCACCATTAAAAGCGGTGACCCACACTCTTAAAAAAAAGAGAGTCAAAAGGGAGTCACGTCTGCTTGACTCTCTTTGTGGCAGCCGATGACCACCTTTTTTTCTAAGGGGAGTCACAATGCTCTGGTCGACGCTCCTGAATGAAATAGATGACTCCCTTGCTCCAAGGGAGTCAGTGATGGTTCTGCATATACAGGGTGGGTTTTTTTTTTTAAAGAAAGCTTCACTGGCTGCGACCGAGATACAGTTCGCTGCTTTGGCTTGTGGTATACCGAAAAATTTTGGTTGAGAATATATAACATGGATTCGTAAAATGTGGAATTACGCACGTATTGTGTTATGGCTTCAGTTACGATATTGCTGAAACGGCGCTTCGAAAACGTCTACAAGTAAACAGGGTTCTTAAAAAATCTTGCCCCCAAGCGAAACATTCAGAGTTATGACAACGTTTAACAATGGCAGCGCTGACAAATTTGCGAATCTTCGCACGTTTGCAAGCGAGGTTTGTAGATTCCTACGACAGCATGTATGGCAGAAAACATACATTTATTAGTGAAATGGACGTGCATGGTGTTGAACGCACTGGCGATCGGGAACACATCTAACTCGACGGCCGTAAAAACATGTGCCGCAAAGCTGGCATGATAACCGCGCAGACCGGTTATCAAGGCGACGCTTTACCGCGTCTCCTAAAGAGCGACAATACTACCAGAATTATAGCTCGCGTGGTCATCATTTCTGCCCGCCACAGCTAAACTATATCTTCACGATAATCCGCGCGGGCCACCAAATCGCTCAGCAAACGTTGAGCACAGCTAGGCACGCACACACGGCCTCACCGCACTCTCCCTAGCCCCTAGAGCAGGGGATGCACGTTCACCTGCGCCCCCTCCCACCGTACAGCCCTTACAGACACACACAGGGCACGCTTCGCCTCCTCCACCCTGATATTATTCAATAGAGCTTTAACTATGCATGGATGTGTGTTCTATAGCACCAAAACAAAACCGAAACCATTTAGGCGTTCGTGGAGGCTACTTTAATCCAAAGCCGAAGCCATCAATACGAGACAGCCATTTTGGCCTGGCGTCGTGAGACGGCATTGTTCGTGATCCGTCTCGTTGTGGTCGTTCTTTAGTCCGCCAGAATAATCTGTGTCGTCAGGCGTGATTGCAAGTGATTGTTTTGCGTGACTTTCTTCGTGCTATGCATTCGTGGCGTAGTATCGTATCGTCGGCTCGCTCTTGCCGTGTCTGGCTGATCGTTCTGCGTGACTTTCCTTCCGTGCTATGCATTCGTGGCGTAGTATCGTGTCGTCGGCTCACGCTTGCCGTGACTGGCTGAAGCAGTGTCACTCAGTGTTTGGGAAAAGCAGCCTCCGGACGGAGAAGTCCCTGCAGTAAGCTTCGTTTCGTCGTGAACTTGCCTGAGCAAGATGGCAGCGCATGACGGATCCCAGTGGCACCGACAGACGAAGCCTGTGGACGACGCTCCTACGGTCGTTATAGATTTCAGGTGAGTTCTGCCGGCTTCTGCCTACAACTCTTTTATTCGCTTCACACGTAGCTTTGCCACTTGTCTTTCTGATGTTCCAGTTGCACGGATTTTGCTATCGCGTTTCAATGGCTTGGCAACGACGAAAACCGCACTGGACTATCCAGTAGCGGGTAAAACGGAGTGGTGCGCGCCAATATCGTGTTTCCTTATTCCATACATGCCAGAAAAACATGAAATTGCGAGTTGAAATCTCGGTTGCAAGTCGAGTGTGGTGACACGTAGAGCAACGTTGCACCGATATATATTTGAAGGGTAAGTAAGATCAGCTGATCAAAATCATCTAATGCACCCGGCCCGAACATGCCTGATATCCAGATCATGATTTTGGCTCGTGAAACTCTAGAATTTAGTGTTTCTTTCCTTTGCTACCCAGACGTTGAAACACGTTTAATACGTATTTATTCGCTGCATATTCGAACTTCTCGCCGTGTTTGCTTGTTTGTTTGTTTGTGTGTGTGTGTGTGTGCGCGCGCGTGCGTGCGCGCGCGTCCGTGCGTGCGTGCGTGCGTGCGTAACTGCTATAAAACTTTGATGCAATAGCTTTTGTAGCACGGTTTCATTTAATTGAAACAGTGGTGACTTGATCTTATGATGCTAAAAAATATCATGCAACAAAGGTAAATGTGAGTTCACTTCAAAGTTGTAGTTTTTTTTTTTTTTTTCCACAAACTGCATACGAGCATAACCTCATCCTCCTGTGATACTTGCTTTGTCTAATGTGGTGTGGTGCTAGATAGTAAACACAACACCGGCTAGTAATAATGGCAGTAAACATACTGCTCAAACGCTGTGTTTCGTGGATATTGGATGCCTTTGTTATACCAGCCGTGGTTCAGTTCGTTATTATTTTCAACACAAAGATACAGTCTACAGTGATGTTGTGGGCAGTTGACAAAAATCCCTTAAAATGGACTTGGAAGCGTTACGCTGCGAAGCCCAAGGACGCGGGTTCTATTCCTGACCCCGGCAGCTGCATTTAGAAGGGGGCGAGATACAGAAACTCCCATGCCCTCTGATTTGTGCACGTTGAAGAACTCCAGGTAGTTGAAATTAATCCGTGATCTCCCACTATGTAGCACCGCTTAATCGCATTGTGCTTTTCGCTCATAAATCTCTAGCAATTATTGCTTCGTCATTATACCTCGAAACACTCGCTGTATCCTATTTGAATTCTATTCGCCATAGTCTGCAATGAATATTTAGCACTTTTTACAGCAGGGTACCTCATTTGACATTCTTTTACAATGCACCTTAATTGTCCCAATTTCGTGCCATAATCAGCTGTTGTTTTTAATATGTATATAAGTCACTTCAGCACTGTTCCTTTTTGTTTAACCGCTTCTCATCACCTCGATTGTTTGAGGTTTGAGGTGATGTTTGTGCTGCACAGTTTGCCCGAGTTTGCTCCCAACCCTCTATACTGGTCAACGCTGGCTGGTGGGTTGTCCTTCCAGACAAACGGAAAAACGAGACCTTTGCCTGTTGATATAGATCTGAAGAAAAAATGGCACATTAGGCCTTTGGAATAGCTGCACCTTCGTGCAGCTGTTCTGAAGCCAGGCACTAGAAGGGCACGCTCACAATGATGCGACAGAAAGAAGGCAGTGAAGCCAAGCCTAGTCTTGTCGTACATTCGCCATATTTCGTGTAGCTGTATACACATTTTGCCGTTTTCTTCGTTAAACTAATAATAACATTTGGCGTTTAACATCCCAAAACCACGATATGATTGAGAGACGCCGTAGTAGAGGGCTCTGGAAATTTCGACTACCTGGGGTTCTTTAACGTGCAGCTAAATCTAAGTACACGGGCCTCAAACATTTTCGCCTCCAACGAAAATGCAGCCGCCGAGGCCGGGACTCGATCCCGCGACCTACAGGTCTTCATTAAAATACTGCTAGTCTAGTGGTTATGGTGCTCTACTGCTGACCCGCAGGTTGCGGGATCGAATCCTGGCTGCCGCGGCCGCATTTTCGATGGAGGCGAAAATGGTTTAGACCCGTGTGCTTAGATTTAGGTGCACGTTAAAGAACTCCAGGTGGTCGAAACTTCCGAAGCCCTCCACTACGGCGTCTCTCATAATCTTATCGTGGTTTTGGGACGTCAAACCCCAACAATTATTATTATTATTAAAATACTGCTGCCATGCTATACAGGGTGATTTTTTTTTCAGACAGTACATATCTTATATAAAAAAACTCTATGACAGTCACGCTCCAATAGTACTCTAGTTCGAGGCGGAAATATTCTGCCGCAACAAAAAATGCGTTGACGGGACTAATTAACAAAAACCCGTTAACTAATTTTTATTTATTGACTTGAGGGCAGTTGTTTATATCAGAAATTTGTAGTGCGTGCCGCTTTATGGTATACCCATTTTTCAGAAATCATGAAAGTTTTACGTAACTCGAGATATTTATTGTGAAATTTTAAGGGCTAAATCAAAACTGATCGTGTCCGGCACACAGAAAACGCGGTTTTTCTGTTACGTCAGACCGGAGCTGCCCGCGACAAGGGAGTGACGAAATTTGAATGAAGGCGCGTCGTGGTCGTACCTTTTCGTGAAAACTGGCAAGTCATCTAACTTGCGTCAGCGGATCGCCTTACCTTTGCATGTGGCGTTTGGTGCTCATTTGTTTCTTTCGAGATGCGCGCATCCGAAACGGCAGTAATATCAACCTTTTCTTTCTATGTTTACAGATAAGTACCACACATCGCACCCAAATAATAAGCTGTTTACTTGTGTATTTCTGAACGCTTGCAGATTTTCCTGATCACATTCTGCTTCGGCCCACCTTCATTAAACTATCATCACCTTCTTTTCACGTGTAGCTCCGAGCTTACGTAACAGAGAAGCGACGTTTCCTGCACGTCAGGCGCTATCAGTTTCGATTTCGTCCTTGAAATTCAAGGATGAATATCACGAATTACGTGTAACTTTCGCGATTAAAAAAAATGTGTATGCCATAAATTGGCACGCGATACAACTTTCTAATATAAACAACTACCTCCAGGTCAGGAATTAAAAGTTAATTAATGAGTTTTTGTTAATTAATCTCTTCATTGCCATTTTAGTTGCAGCAAACTATTTCCTTCTTGACATAGAGTGTGTGCGCGAAAACATCTTGAGCATGACTATTATACAATTTTGATAAGAAATATGCGTTCTCTAAAAAAACATCCTTCTAATTGTACGGAGGTCATGCAGCGGAAACAGTTGCAGCTGGCTAAGGGAGTAACAGACCCTCAAAGTACAGCAAAGTTAATGAGTATCCCTGGTTTTGTTCATTGCCATGACACTTCATGGAATCTGGTGTGTGAGCGCTGCCCTTGTCAGATTAAAAGGTGATCGATCTGTCTGTCATCATGTGTTTATTTTTGTGCACTTGACTATTTCAGGTTGCTTCAAGACTGCACATTGAAGCTCTACAGCTGCATTTGACCAGGAAGCCTTCTTGGAAACTTCGTGTCTCGAGGTAGTCAAGACGTGTCCAAGAATTCGGAATAGCCACGCTTAAGGTCTGGCCGTGAGTGGTCTCGAATCAGTGCAACCTGCTGTCCTTTTCGCCAGAATGCCACCTGACCCTGACATGGTCTGGGAACACGACACTGCCAAGCTCATGCACGCAAGCTGTGTCACCTATTGGGGTCCTGTATCTCAGATGACTACATGAGAATCCTGTACTACATGAGAACTACACATGTTGCATGTTTTGCGCTGTATGCCACATAAAATATGTAATGGATGTCGCAAAGAAGTGCTTGATGGCTGGCCATTGATTCCTATTCATAAAAACTGACTGCTGGCTATGCTAATGTTTATGCCAGGTCTAATATATTGCCGCATTTGACAGTAATGAACGATGTTAGCGAAACTATTGCTTTTCATATCTCACTCATTCTGACAGTAATGTGTCTCGCTGTATTTCTGGACGGTGTTTCTGTATTTCAGTTCTGTACAGAACTCTCCATACCACCGCTAAATATATATATTTATATATATCATACCTTATATATATAAGGTACTTGACACACGACGTACGTTTTAGCATTAGCATAGTGCTAAAACATACGTCGTGTGTCAAATGCCTTCCTAGAGTATCAGGACCTTCGTGATCTTTCTGTAGCTCTTATATTTAAGGGTCATTCCATGCCAAGTGTCCCAGACGTGGCGCTCGCACATCGCAGCTTTTGCTGATAAAATTTGTGCCTTTTTCCTGTGCCACATGGAGTATTGTGGCAAAACATTCTTGCTCGAAAAAATTTTTGACGGTCCTGGCACCCCCTCGAATTTCGCTTCTATTTATTAAACTGTACCTAATAGAAAAATGTGTATAAAATCTACTTTTGTCTGTTGAGCTTCTAAACTGCGCTTGCGCTATCGCAGAGGTTCTGTTTAGTTGTCCCATTCATTATTTCCGAATTTTTGTGTTTCACTACCAGCTACGTAGCTTCAAAAACTACAAAAATCTTCAAAGTTCGTGAATTTTTCTTGAGCTATCTGGAACTCACCCTAACCAATATTAATAATAGCCTGATTTCCAGGAAAGTGTATTTTAGAACAGAAATGTTTAGGGGTAAAATAGACTTCAGATCTTTCTGAAAAAAAATTGTGAAATTAGAGAAAATGTACGATTTGTTGCATGTTTGACCATATTTTTCATACTGATGCGGTCAAAGTAAAAATCCTCGTCATGCGGCGTTTGATAAAAGACTTCATATTTAAGTAATGAAAAAAGTCTTATCAAATCATTTTTTTCTTTTAAGGAAGAAAATAATTTTTGAATTTGGCCCTCCGAACGCGCAGTGCATTTCATTTTGTTGCCACTTCGCCGCAAAGCACGTGGTAGCCCTTGCAGCTGACACTCGTCACAGGCAACGGCCAGATGCGAGATGTATGTCAGTGGCTCGTGAGTGGTCGAAAGTCTTGTCACGTTGATGTCAGGGCGACGAGTAATGAATTCGCATTACAATGTGAGCTTGCTTGGCGGGCCCAATGGGAAGTATGGACGCCCGAGAGCAGCCTATGGCGTCGTTGGCACAATGTGCTAGAGGCCGTCTGTACAACACGTATACCCTGAGAAAGAAGTGTGTACAGTGTGCATTATTTCTTTCAGTATGTGTATGCTAGTTGTGCAGACGTCCCTCTAGGACATTGTGCCAACGACTCCACATGCTGCTCTCGGGCGTCCATATTTCCCATTGGGCCCGCCTAGCAAATGCTCATTGTAACGCAAATTCATTACTCGTCGCCCTGACATCAACGTGACAAGACTTTCGACCACTCACGAGCCACTGACATACGTCTCGCATCTGGCCGTTGCCTGTGACGAGTGTCAGCTGCAAGGGCTACCACGTGCTTTGCGGCGAAGTGGCAGCAAAATGAAATGCACTGCGCGATCAGAGGGCCAAATTCAAAAATTATTTTCTTCCTTAAAAGAAAAAAATGATTTGATAAGACTTAAATATGAAGTCTTTTATCAAACGCCGCATGACGAGGATTTTTACTTTGACCGCATCAGTATGAAAAATACGGTCAAACATGTGACAAATCGTACATTTTCTCAAATATCACAATTTTTTCGGAAAGATTTGAAGTCTATTTTACCCCTAAACATTTCTGTACTAAAATACACTTTCCTGGAAATCAGGCTATGATTAATATTGGTTAGGGTGAGTTGCAAATAGCTCAAGAAAAATTCACGAACATTGATGATTTTTGTAGTTTTTGAAGCTACGTAGCTGGTAGTGAAACACAAAAAAAATCGGAAATAATGAATGGGACAACTAAACAGAACCTCTGTGATAGCGCAAGCGCGGTTTCGTAGCTCAACACACAAAAATAGATTTTATACACGTTTTTCTATTAGGTACAGTTTAATAAATAGAAGCGAATTTCGAGGGGGTGCCATGATTGTCAAAATTTTTTTCGACCAAAAGTGTTTTGCCACAATACTCCATGTGGCACAGGAAAAAGGCACAAATTTTATTGGCAAAATCTGTGATGTGCGAGCGCCACGTCTGGGACACTTGGCATGGAATGACACACGCACACACGCACGCACACACACACACACACACACACACACACACACACACACACACACACACACACACACACACACACACACACACACACACACACACACACATATATTGAGAGAGCGTAGGCATCGGCAAGTTGGTAATTCATGTTTGACTTTTTGAGCGCGCAAAAGAACAGGGACGAAAAACGACGCAGACACAGCGCTGACTTCCAACATATGCTTTATTTTCTACAGTGGTACATATCTATATATAGACAACAAAAAGCAACGCACGCAGGCGCATTGTACAGGAAGCCTTCATGTAAAACCACAAATAAGTATGCATGATAAGCAATCAAACAACCTGATACCGGATTTTTTTCTTCTTTAAGAGATCAAGCGGTCATTCCTGACTACCACTATCGTCTAGTCACCCCGTGGGCCTTGCTTAGAAAGTCTAGTTCTTTTTGGATAGGTCAATTGAAGGTGCACTAATGCACATGTCTCCCAAACTTGCAATCTTCGCCGCTTCAATTATCTCACGTGTTGTTTGTGCCTGGCTCCTTCCTGTCACAGTGCACTGCGAATACATGGGATCGCACCCACACTTCCTGCAGTGGAAAGCCAAATGTCCCACACCTCCAGTTCGCACGTTATTTGCGTGCTCACGCAGCCTGTCATTGGCACACCGTCCCGTCTGCCCTATGTATTTCTTGCCACAGGACAGCAGTAACTCATAAACGATGTTGTTCTCACATTTAACAAAGCTTTCTTTGTGCTTTTTTTGGCACCTGGGTTTTTCAGAACCACTGTAGGAGGCCTTGCACAGATTATAAAGCTTGTTTGGTGCTGAAAGGACGACTCTTACGTTGGCGTTGTTTCCTATCTTTTTCAGCCTATGTGAGACATCGTGAAGGTACGGTATGACGGCGCATTTCTGCTTGACAGGCTCCGTTTCTGGTGAAGCCTGCTCCTCACCCTCGCGAGCATGTTTGACAGTCTTGAGAAGACCCTCCGCCACAGATGTGACGACATACTGAGGAAACCCCGCCTTTTTCAGGCAGTCAGCTTGCGCCTGGAAACTACACGAACACTTGTGAGGACATGAGCGGCGAAGCGCATTCATTAGGGTTAATTTTGCAATACCCCTTTTAACTAGCTTGGAGTGGCCCGAAGAAAACGGCAGAAGCGGCTTATTGGCCCTAGGCTCGTACGACCAGCAGACCTGGTCTCGCTCAAAGAACATTCGTAAGTCAAGAAAACGCAAGGCGTTGTTTTGCGGCATTTCATGCGTGACTGCGAGCGGTTGCAGGAAACGCGTGAACAGATCAAGTACGTTTGAAGAATCATTGCCAAATTCGCCTGGACTTGATTCTAGAAAGACAACGTAGTCGTCTACATATCTAAACACCTTCTTTACATTTGTGCCTAGCTAACAGGCACAAATGTAAAGAAGGTGTTTAGATATGTAGACGACTACGTTGTCTTTCTAGAATCAAGTCCAGGCGAATTTGGCAATGATTCTTCAAACGTACTTGATCTGTTCACGCGTTTCCTGCAACCGCTCGCAGTCACGCATGAAATGCCGCAAAACAACGCCTTGCGTTTTCTTGACATACGAATGTTTTTCGAGCGAGACCAGGTCTGCTGGTCGTACGAGCCTAGGGCCAATAAGCCGTTTCTGCCGTTTTCTTCGGGCCACTCCAAGCTAGTTAAAAGGGGTATTGCAAAATTCACCCTAATGAATGCGCTTCGCCGCTCATATTCTCACAAGTGTTCGTGTAGTTTCCAGGCGCAAGCTGACCGCCTGAAAAAGGCGGGGTTTCCTCAGTATGTCGTCACATCTGTGGCGGAGGGTCTTCTCAAGACTGTCAAACATGCTCGCGAGGGTGGGGAGCAGGCTTCACCAGAAACGGAGCCTGTCAAGCAGAAATGCGCCGTCATACCGTACCTTCACGATGTCTCACATAGGCTGAAAAAGATAGGAAACAACGCCAACGTAAGAGCCGTCCTTTCAGCACCAAACAAGCTTTATAATCTGTGCAAGGCCTCCTACAGTGGTTCTGAAAAACCCAGGTGCCAAAAAAAGCACAAAGAAAGCTTTGTTAAATGTGAGAACATCGTTTATGAGTTAGTGCTGTCCTGTGGCAAGAAATACATAGGGCAGACGGGACGGTGTGCCAATGACAGGCTGCGTGAGCACGCAAATAACGTGCGAACTGGAGGTGTGGGACATTTGGCTTTCCACTGCAGGAAGTGTGGGTGCGATCCCATGTATTCGCAGTGCACTGCGACAGGAAGGAGCCAGGCACAAACAACACGTGAGATAATTGAAGCGGCGAAGATTGCAAGTTTGGGAGACATGTGCATTAGTGCACCTTCAATTGACCTATCCAAAAAGAACTAGACTTTCTAAGCAAGGCCCACAGGGTGACTAGACGATAGTGGTAGTCAGGAATGACCGCTTGATCTCTTGAAGAAGAAAAAAATCCGGTATCAGGTTGTTTGATTGCTTATCATGCATACTTATTTGTGGTTTTACATGAAGCCTTCCTGTACAATGCGCCTGCGTGCGTTGGTTTTTGTTGTCTATATATAGATATGTACCACTGTAGAAAATAAAGCATATGTTGGAAGTCAGCGCTGTGTCCGCGTCGTTTTTCGTCCCTGTTCTTTTGCGCGCTCAAAAATGTCAAACACACACACACACACATATATATATATACATATATATATATATATATATATATATATATATATATATATATATATATATATATATATATAATGCTTAACAATTGCGGTGACGTGGCTAAGGACTACGCATTATTCGCAGGATGTTGTGCCTATAGTTTAGGTGCTTACTGATAAAACAGTAGGTTGTCATTACAATGTGAACATGTATGAAATGGCATGAAGTGTTTAAAACCGATTCAAAGAATAATTTTACGAATCGCAGAAATTTCAGTTTGTTTATAGGATGAAGGCATGCAGACGTGAAAGAGAAGACACAGACAAACCAAACGCTAGCGTTTGAGCTGTCCGCATCTCTTCTGTTTCCGTGTTGCATGGCTTACTTTCTTCTAGAATCAACATTTTTTGTTGTTTTACGCGAGCGGAAATTGTTCTGAGACTCATCTATATAAACTTCGAGTAGTATTTTATTTCCCCCAGAGGAATCGAATGCAGCACTGTAAAGTTGCTACGAAAACTTGTTGCGGCTGTCATGCATCCACCACAGTGTTCCTGTTTGAGTAAACCCGGTGGAAGTGCCTTGTTGAGTAATAAGAGGTAGCGGCACCAACTTTCGTCGATTGTCAGATAAAAACCCTTATGGTGTTCGCTCTGATTTGAAGTTCTTTTGAAATTCTCGATCAATCTCTATAAAACTTGTTTAGTTTATGTGTATTGGTACGCTGATTTTGAAAATGCAAATATTTTTCTACTATTATATGTCGTGTTAAGTATATCAAACATTTCATGTGCCATGTTAGGCCTGCACGAGTTACAAAGTAAGTATATCACAATAATATGAAATGGGAACTGTATGCAACATAACCAGAATGCATGTCCTAAACCCACTTAACAATAGTCATAGTATGCTGAACATTGACCAGTAAGTGTATGTCTAGGTGGTGATTCGGTCACGAGAGTTCAATATTACGTAGCTTTTAACTCAAATGGGTTTAAAACGCGAGTTCGTATGTGGGCTAGTGGGTTCATGAACATTATGCCAGAACAGCGCAGTAAACTCCTTTGCCAAAACAGCGCAGTAAACTCCTTTAAAACTATTGCATACAGTTTTTATCCCCTAACTATAGCGATATGTCGATTTACTTTGTAACTCCAAGTTTGGAAAGGCTTGCTCATCAAGACACATGAAA
The DNA here is from genome assembly GCF_013339695.2 of Rhipicephalus sanguineus. NCBI lineage: Eukaryota > Metazoa > Arthropoda > Arachnida > Ixodida > Ixodidae > Rhipicephalus > Rhipicephalus sanguineus. The sequence continues at coordinate 60,883,609 of NC_051185.1, forward strand.
TTTTTATGTATAAAAACTGCGTTTTCTTCCAGATAATTGCATATTTGAAATCGCCACATAAGTAAACCTAAACTCAGCAAGTTTCATCAATATCGACCAAAAAGAAAAATAAACGCATTATTTGTTGCAGAGTGTCTCATTGAGTACCACGAAGTGGTCACACTGACTCTTGCCAGGGGAGTCATGTACACCACTGTCCTTAAGGACAACGGAGTCAAAGGAACGCTCCAGTGGGGGTCAGCGTTACCATGGCAAAGGGGTCACCCTGACTACCTAGAGGTACTAGCGGGAAATAAAAGGTAGTCATGTAGACTCCTGCGTTGGGAGTAACGTAGACTCTCTGCTTGTGAAGAAGGGAGTCGTTGGTCTGAAGAACGAAGGGAGTCGTTTGACACCCCAAATTGTGAAGAAGGGAGTCGTTGGTCTGAAGAACGAAGGGAGTCGTTTGACACCCCAAAAGGTCATCATATGTGTAGCGAAGCGATTACCACCCAAAGGTAGTCAGTACAGACACCCTTTTTTTTAAGAGTGCACCCAACGATTCGGATCGGAATCTATTATACCGACGCAGGGCAGTTCCCTGTACGATTGTTGAAAAATAAGTGTCGGCCCAGCAGACACTTCCCCTCTGCGGGTAAAGTTACGGCATCACAGCCGCAGAAGTTTACATGGATTGAAAACCACAAAAAATTAAATAAACACTCACAACATCTCTAATGCGTTTCCTAAGTCGACTCGGAGGCGAAAGCCGTCTTCTTCGTTTTCTTCTCAGTCGGCGTACTGAACGTTCCCCGCCTCCGTGCGAGATATTGCTTCAAGTACCTAAAGTGGTTTTGCACTGCCTCCAGTATCGGAGGCATTGCAAGCTTTCTGCGACTCGCCTGGCTTTGCACGGCCTCCGTGATCGGCTCACCTTTGACCAAGCGATGATGTCCCATGATGACGTCATAATACGTCACAAATTTTGGCTGTGTGTGGCATCAAACAGATGATCATCTTTTGCATCACTCATGTTGACGCCAACAACGCGGGACACCGGTCAATCTTCGCGTTTGATGAGGCATCTAAGGCATCCACTTTAAAGGCACCGACAACGAATTTTGGTCGACCTGCTTTTTTACGGGGCGGCAGAAAACTCTCCCTTCGATGTGTTTGTAGCTGCAGTAGTTAATCCCAAAAGCACGTACTAAGTTTACAAGCAGCATATTTCGATCTTAAAGGCTTTAAACACGGACGTACCCGTCCTCCAGCAACGCTGAGAAATGATAGCGATGCCGCCAGCCCTTCTCGAGATTTGTGAATGCTATCGTTGTTCCGCTCCCGCAGGAGTTCTTGTAACTATGCTGAACCACCTTTATTTAGAGCTTATGAAATATTTTTGAATATAACAAGCTGTTACAATTAAATGATGGGGCATTATACACCTTCCCTGCATTTGTACCGCGTTGTGTGCGCTTGCGTCCAAGGTTGCTGGCGCCTGTGTGATGGGTGGCTTGTCACGGCGTCGTTGCTCATCAAAAGCCGACTCACCAAAAATGTCACTACGCACATGCGCGGCCGCGCCGAGTAGCAGCGCGCGTCATTTCTGAGACGAAATGTAGGTAGCAAAACTGTGTCGCTCCAAAATCTTAGCGACCTGGAAACTACGTGCACGGTTGCATGAGCACGCTGAAAAGTTGCTCAAAGCGCCCTGACGAGCAAGGGATCATTAGGTCACGCGAAGGCAGCGCCACTTTAATACATACTGCTAACGGAGGCCCATATGTTCATTTTTATGGGGTAATGCCTTTTAATATAAAGAAACGAACAATATTTCAATACTAACAAAAACATCGTCGACCGCGTACAGCAATGAACGGTCGCGTGGCCGGGTTCATCAGATCGTTCATATACATGGAGCCAGAGGCTCCATGTTCATGAACGATCTGATGAACCGTCCGATCGAATCTGAATCCGTGGAATCTGATCGCGCGTTCTCAGAATCCTCGACTACCGATCGGCAGCGTTTTCTGACCATTTTGAAAAAAGTGTTGCAGGGCCCCATTAAAGGCAGTTGCACGTGTGTGAAATCTGAGTAAACAGCGGAGATGGCAAGCAAGCGCCACCACCTGGCGAATGCAGATTGAGTTGTTGCTTCATCTTTCTTCATCACACTTTCCTTATGTATTCTTTCCAATAATAATATCTAGGGTTTTACATGCCGAAACCCCGATATGATTATGAGGCACGCCGTAATGGAGGACTCCGGAAATTTCGGCCAGCTGGGCTTCGTTAACGTGCACTAACATCACACAATACACGGGCTTCTGGCATTTCACCTCCATCGAAATGCGACCGCCGCTGCCAGGATCAAACCCGCGACGTTCGGGTCAGCAACCGAGCACTGTAACCACGGTACCACCGCGGCGGCTGATCTTTCGAAAAAAAGCTGAAGGAATTTTATACTCATTCGCTGTTTATGAAATTCCACATTCCAAAGAACTAGACTCCGGGCTCTATTTATGTGCGTGGAAGACGGAAAAAGATGAATAAACACGAGTGCGTAAAAGCTTGATCAATCATATTTACTTTGTTAAATGCTAACTACAATTGGTGCTAATGAAAAGTCAAGCTATAAACAACATATGATGCCTAGCTAAACAACCCAGGAATTAAGGCGATGATGGAGACTTCAAGTAATTAAAAAGTGTCAAACCAGGAGTGTTGCTCGGTGTAGTGCAAATGTGAATGCCGCTATGAAGTGGGACTTATAGGGAGCATATAACGATGTTCAAAGCGTGGGTTTCAAGCCCAGAAACTCCAAGAAAATTTATTTTCTGTGATACGTTTATTTCTTTGTAACGATGATCGTCATATGTGACAGAGGGTCGTGCGGATAGACTGTTCTTTTCGTCGAGTCGGCACATACCTCATTACGCATTTGAAATCCATCTCAAAGACGAGATGTGAAGCCGACATGGAGATATAATACATAGGAGGAAAAGTTATACTCCGCGAAAATTTACTCCCAAACTCGCATTTCGTTATTCGTGTGGTGCGGCGGGTGTAGGGTAAGGCGGGGCAAAATGAGGCGCGGGACAAAACGCGACATTTTGACTTTGCTGCCCTCTAAAGCTAATACAAAAGTACCTTTTTCTTTGTTTCTCTATTTCAGCGATAGGTGCCGGTAGTTTTCGACGTTTTTTGTGTAAAAGTTGAGGATTGCTCACAGCGTTCGCGCGGGAAAAATTGCGCGGCTGATGTCAGTGTGTTCGTGACCCGCCAAAAAGGGACGAAATTCTGCTGGGCCAAATTTTCGGATCCGTGCATGAAGCTACTCCGGTGTCAGTACAACAACGTAAGTATTTATATGGTTACTTTATACTACTAGCTACATTCCACCAAAGGTTCAGTTCATTTGGTGCCGTGGGCCAAAGAGCAAATTTTTTTGAATTCGGGCATGTGAGAGGGGCAAAATGCGACAAAAAGGCATTGAATTGCCTTAGAGGGTGTAATATTTAATGAACCATTTCTTTACGCTCATTATATATAATATTTTTTTGTTTAGGATGCTACGGAAGCACAAGAGAATATTATCTAGAGTTTCATGGGAGGAAAACGACATGAAAAATGCACTGAATGCATTTCAGGAGTTTCGGAGCAACACAACGTCGGGTTCTGTTTGGATTCAATGCGTGGAGTGCAAATACTGGGCTCATGAAGACTGCGTGGTGGCCCACGGAGTGAATTTGAAGTGCTTCTACTGCAAGAACTAAAAGGATTAAATTTTTTCACACCGTCTCGTTTTGCTTCACGCAGCGTCTCGTTTTGCCCCGCAGGTTGGGGCTAAATGAGACATCTGGTGAGTTTTAGGGGCGAAGCTCCTTAAAGCGGCACCCGTTCGTCCTTCGTAGTCGTAGTGCGTAACCAGACGTAACGCTAGTACCAGCCAGATCTTGACCTCCAAGGTGGTGCCGGTGGGAGATTTTTCCTGTGCGTTGTTGAACAATAAAAAATTCGCAGCGTGCGCGTTAACTAAAAGCCGAATTCTTCTGTCTCTCATTCCCCATTAGCAGCCATTGGCATGTTCCAGTAGGAAATGTCAGTAGAAGTAGAAGTGTAAGTGTTAGCTAAAAGCCGACTTATTCTGTCTCTCATTCCCATTAGCAGCCATTGTTTACCTCCAAGGTAGTGCCTGGTGAGATTTCTCCTGTGCGTGATTAAACAATAAAAATTTTGTTCAAAACGCCGTTGATTGATGAAATAAACCAACGAAAGACGCCAGATGTTTTCTAAAAGCAAAACGAAAGAACGCCAGATGTTTCTAAAGCAAAACGAAAAGACGCCAGCTGCTTAACGAAAGACGCCAGATGTTTTCTAAAGCAATGGTTTTCTAAACAATGAAAATTCACAGCGTACATGTAAAATTAAAGTGAGCTGCAAGTCGTCATAACTCATCGAACCTTTAGTATAAACGCGCCCCATCTCACGTCGGTGATGATGTACTGGGCAGAATTCACGGAAGATTCACGGTTTACCGATGAACCTCCGCAGCTTTGCCCACTCATCATCATTCACTCCGTGGATATGCTGTGATTTTTTTTGTTTCTTTTTAAAATAAACTTCTGAAAAGTTGCAACATCGCTATATTTATGTAGCACATACCTTGTACCCAAAAGAAAGTTCCTGCATTGATGTTTTATGGTAACGAGTGAAATAAAATAAAATATTCGCTGTTTTGAAATTTTGTCGCATTTTGCCCCATCCTACCCTAATACCGTTCCCATAGAGTTTCATACAATGACCTAGAGAGTAAACTGGCGCTGCGATCGTTCAACCACCATGGGAATGATGGGAAGTACAGGCTTCGGATTGGATTGCGTAAGCTAGCGAACTATCTACGGATATTTTTTCTACAGTTTCAGTTTCGTTCTTCGCGAGGCGTGGGTAGTGGGGTGCGTTGCAAAGCACTCAAGCAGTGTCTTTGTTGTTAAAAGAGGCTGAAGACCGCTAGATCTCTTGGCTTGCTGCGACGTTGCAGCTTTAGAGGTTGTATTTGACAGTTTTAGCAAAGCGTCCTGCGCTCACCGCTGTGCATAGATGTAGCGTCCCATGCCAGTGCAGGAAATTACACGGAGTTCACGTTTTGTGATGAGCGCTACTTGTCAAAACTCTTGCAAATCGACTGCAAAATGACGGCGAAGCTAAGTAGACGCACCGTCACGCTCCTCTGACTCGACTTGACAACACAACGAGAGATGCGTTGGAGACAGACCACTTGGACAGACGCACCTGGCATCGCAGCAGATGATACGTTAAGTGTTTCTCACTCAATACAGCACTGTTATTTCCATTAATAGATAACGCGTACTTTCGAGGGGAAAACAAGCGCGTTTGTTTTCAAGTGTTGTAAAAATAAAATTCATTATTTGGTAATGCCAAATCTAGAACACACTTGCAGAGCAATGCATACCCTGGTGGTTGAATCTGTCCAGGTTTCACTTCCATCTCACCGTCACGCAAACGTTTTGCAATAAGTTTTACATACAAAAGAATGAAGCAAGTTTTCATTGGAAATAACTTCATATCGCTTTGTTTTACACTCGGCAAACAAGAGTCGCGAATCTCAAGAACCTAATCCATCCGAAGCAAATCCGAAGCCTGTACCTCCCATCATTCCCATGGTGGTTTAAGCGCCGCTCAAGGAATCCGCGTAGACACTATCGCCAGATTCCCCTCTAGGTATTATTGTAAGAAACTCTATGACCGTTCCGGACGCTGACGAACGCTAGGAAGAAAGTGGAAGACGCCATGCCCATGCCGCCCGAAAACAACATTATAGGGAAAGCCGCAAGCTGCAATAAACCCTGCGCCTATGCCTGACTTTGACTATTCCGAAATATCATTTGGCGCGGGGTGTTAAGGCTGAAGACTTAGATGCCTCATCAAACGCTACATTTTACCGTCGCTATCCCGCGGGGTTCGGACGAGCGATGCAAAACATCATCAGCACGTGTTGACGTCACCATATGACGTCAAGATAACTTCACAGATCGCCAAATCGTGTGACATCATTACCACTTCATCGTGACGCCACTGTGACGTCATGTGACTTAGCGTCACATGATGACGTCATCTCACGGCATCCTAGCTTAGTAAAAAGTAGTCCAATAACAGAGGCAATGCAAAACCAGGTGAGGCGCCTCCGATCTTGGAGGCCGCACAAAACCACGTTAGGCGCTGAAAGCTTTCGAAGGGTGGCGGGGCAGGATGAATACATTGACTGTGAAGAAAAACAAGATGTAAAGCAAAGATAACTGTCCCTTCCTTGCCCTCGATAGTATTGCCTCCTTGATTCTGTAACTGGCGAAATAGTGCGCTTAGATGCTTGAGAATTTCTATGCCATTTCAACGAGAGGACTGTCCATCCATTCGTCCCTATGTCACGTAAGACGATCATCGCTATAAAAATTAAGTAAATCTATCAAATAAACTAAATTTTCTTGGTGGTACTGAGTTTCGAACTAAGACAACCGCGCTCGCAAGACGAGTTTCTTAACCGCTGGGCTAAACTACTCTTTCTCTTGCTTTTTTTACTTCTGGTCCTCGACATGTACAACAGCACAAAATTCATGAGAATAGATATTACACAAGCAATATAGACACTGGTGGCTGTCCGTTATTATGGCGTGACTTTGACATCTTCAAATTCCTTTAGAGTTCTAAGGTATTCGACATTGTCTAGCTACAATCAACCGCTACACCTGCAAATCACTTAGACTACACCAATAAGGTTAAGAAACCTCCGTGAATGACTCCCAAAGGCGATTCTGCCTGGGCTTTTCATTCATTCATTCATTCATTCATTCATTCATTCATTCATTCATTCATTCATTCATTCATTCATTCATTCATTCGTTCGTTCATTCATTGACTGTTATGGCTATCGGTACTTCTTTTGGTAAATCCTGCCCCTCGTTTGTGGATGATTGCGTGGTAGGCACGAATTCATAACGGACATTTAATCGGCACCATTCCAAGCATTATCCTCAACTTGTTGTCGTTTGCTTAAAGGATGAAATGGAAATGTAATTTGCTTTTTTTGTAGTCCATTTGATTGCGCAGGTCATAAGTGAATCTATTTTGCACAGCCCGCCGAACCCTCTGTTATAGTTAGACCTACCACGGAGGTTCCGAAGATTGACTTGAGCGAGCTGTACCTGTTTAAATTGGCTCCATCGGCGCCGTGTAGGGTTCTTGCTTGTCCATTCTGTCTCTTGAAAGGCGCCGTTTCCTGTCCTGTTCAGCGCAAAATTATTGTGTTAACATGAAGCCACATGCTCGAGTACGCTGGCACGAATACTGGCCAACTCAGTGATGTTCCGTGCAGGGAATTTTCCCTTTATCGGAAAAATTCCAGCACTCGCTTTGGACGAAAGGGAATCTTTGAGATAATGCAAGAAATTAGGAAGGGAATATTCAAGGTGACCCATTGTCAACGGCTTTTACAAAATATATATATAAATATTAAACAATATTCATATCATTCATCATAATCACGAATGCCGGAGCTTTAAGCAAAAACGCTTTGTTTCTGTGATCGATAAAGCATCGGTATTCCCGTAAAACCTGGAGCTGCTTGCGTCTTGGCACTTCGATTATTAAAAGGAGACACGTTACCCCTCTCTTTTGCAAGGTTGCTTTCTTTGAGGTTTTTTATTCGATGCTTATTATTCTAAAAATGTTCGATATTTATAATATGCGCTATTCCATTCGAATACCGATTCGAACAGAACGCTATTCGATTCGTCATTCGAAACATTCGATTATTCGCACAGCCATGGTGTAATGCCGTTTTACTGTGTAGCTGTTATGGTTTTCGTCATGCCTTTACGCGTTCACAAAAACTATCATCATCATGAGCAGCCTCTACCTTTCTGAAGAGTGCAGCGCAATCACTCGGCGGACGCGCTCTCTTCGTCCTCTTCTTCATCTTCTGCTGTGCTCCCCGAATATGGGCGCCCGGCGCGTGCTCTCTTGTTGCGCCGAATTGTCCAGCGTGGTATGCGATGCCTCGGATGCGTGAGAGTACGAATTCAGAGAAAGTGATAGAAAGAAAGGGAGCAAAAAGAGACAGAAACAATACGAAAAAGAGAAATTGAAAGAAATGGTAGAAATAAAAACAGATAGAAATACAGAAAAAGAAAAACACGCAGAGAGGAAGACAAAGAAGGAAACACAAAAAAATCGACAGCAAGACAAAAAAGAAAGAAACAGAAAGAAAAAAAATAGAGAGCCAGAGACAAAAAGATGGAGGAAGCGCGAAATAGAAAGAGAGAAAGAAATGAAAGAAAGTGAAAAAAAGATACAACGAACAAGAAAAGATAGAAAGAGTCAGAGAGGGAAAGAAAGAATTAAAAATAAACAGAGGCAATAAAGATAGGAAAAAGAAAAACACAGAGAAACAAGGAAGGTCGCCTAGCTCCGTTGTTCCTTCAGGCTTGGCACCACTAGTACGAAACTGCCTTAATTTTGTAAACTGGAAGATCCACAGTGGCCGCCAAAATTCTCGATCGAACACTCGTATTGCACCAGACCGAATTTACCAATGAAACACGGGAAGGCTCCAGGTGAGGTCACGCCGGAAATTCTTTATTCGCACCTCACGCACAACGGTTCCGGAAACTAATCCTGCTTCCGCTTTCTATGTTTTCATTGCAACCTTGGTAGCCGCAAAGAGCGACTACAGTTGCTTGCAAACTGACGGAAGGGACGTACGCCGCTCGTTGAATTTCCGGTCCAATCCGCGACTTGGCCGCAGAACAAATTTGAGCGATACGGCACGGAGCCCGTTGATCTGAAACGATTATTCGTACGCGCGAACCCACACAGGATCGACTAGTGAGAAAATCCTGCGCTAATGTTGTTCTTGTGTGGTCGGGGTGTAGTTATAAATCCTGCGAGATCCCCCTGGCAATCGAGCGCTTGCCGAGGCGGTGACACGGTGTCTACACGGCGCGGGTATCAGCCAGATGCTTCAGGTGCGTTTTGCGCCCTCTTAGGTAAATTATTGCGGTCAATTCTTGGAGATATGGCTACTTTATATTATTTAAAACCTTGTCAGTTTATCTTGCAGTGGTTTTCACCATTGTTATTTTTGTTTTAGACCTGTATTGACCACCGCGTGACCATGCGACATGAGACTATGGATTGACGCCAAGCCGCGCCTCTGAGTGCCACGCGCTTAAAACGGATTAAAACCGAAAGGGCAAACAGATTAGACTTCAGAATCGTCCAGTTTCGCTGTTTGAAGCCTTGAAGGGCTTAGTGCAAGCTTTGCCATTTTTCTACAAACGCGCGACAATGAGAATTCATACACATCAGCACAAATCGATACGATAATGTCAACATTTGCCTGAATCATTTAATCTTGATTCGCTTCCTCCTCATGATACTTTATGTCAAGTATCCACGATGCACCAAGGCTGGACAACTCCACCGAGAAAACTTCTAAACAGTGTCTAGAGAACATTGAGGCCCACATAGAAAATAGCGAAGTGCCACTATGGCATGAAGTAGCCAACACAATTCGTCTTCTGCAAGCTTTTGCTTTTAGCCGAATGACATACGTAGCTCCCTATATAAACCTTCGAAATGCGGAACACGCCGATATTTATGTCATCACTCTACCGCTATATAAACAAGTCTTAATACTGCCCATAAGAACAGCTAATGACAAGCTCTTAGCACTAGTAGTCCATATAATAGACTTGAGCCCAGAGAGGCTCAAAGAATAGCGCAATGCAAAAGACTGGCGCAACGCCCTACGGGACGGCAAATCCTAAGTAACCTCGACATAAACTACACTACACAACATGGCGTTAAGACAAACATGCCACATGAAACAAGGCAACATCTTTACGTACCACAACTACCGGATAGAACGTGCACCCCGAGTATAGCAAAGAAAGAGAATAGAACGCTCGAGTACAATGAAAAACATATTTTTACAATCAACGGACGCTGTCTACGTAGACGCAGCGGAGTACGCGAATTCGTGTGGTATGGCCAATGAGGTCCTAGGTAGGGATGGTGGCCTAAGGGCTAGAGACTCGAGTCTAACCGGCAGCGTGGAAGCTGGCTATTGCAGTGGTAAGAGCTTCTTACGAAAGAGCTTCTTAAGGAAAAGATGTAATCAGCGAGTGCAAGGCCACAGTGAGAAATTTAGCCAGACGCCAAATCTCGCCGGAAGAACAAAGCATCTTTGTCAACTTTCGAGACCAAAGTAAATCCAAATGATTCTTGCGCCTGCGCACTCCTTTCTTCCTGGCAACGAGGCGGCTGACAGCGCGGCTAGAGGACTTAAACGCCAAGACACTGAGACACACCAGCTGGAATCAAGAGATGATCGCATGGTTGCCCAGAAAGAAATTACTAACCGTTATCGATTGGAAAGCGCCCGCTATCCTCCGGCGAAACACACACTTAACAAGCAGCAAGCTGTGGCTTGGCGCGTCCTTCAAACAAACACGTACCCGAATCCGTTTGCCTATAGCCATTATTTCCAGGATCAGTACGACGACAGGTGCAATAATGTAAATAGGGCGGACCTAGCTAACATTTCGTGGGCCTGTCCAAAGGCGGTCTGACAAGGTCGCGCAACATGTAACGATCAGCATTCGGAGACCGTGCCACTCAGCACACATTCAGAGGAACAGCTCCAGGCGTCTAACGGACCGAGTACGGCCCCAGGGCCCAAGGGCTCCTGGCTGATGCCTAGGCTTGGGACCGCATCACCAAGGCCCTCTCAGATCCTTAAAACAAAGTTTCATCCTCTGCCTCCTCTACGCTTGCGCATAACTTAGACACCTACAGTGAGGTTAAGAAAACCTCTTTGAACAACTCACAAAAGGCGATTCCGCCTGCATTTTTCGCTCATGCATTCATTGCTATGGTTATAAATGCTTCTTAGGTAGATCCTTCTGCTTATTTGGGCCCGAATTTGTAATAGACATTTAATCGGCACCATTCCAACCATTTTCCTTGCATTTTAGTCGTTTGCCTAAAGGATAAAATTGAAACTGAATTTATTTTTATAGCAGATTTGATTGTGCAGGGTATAAGTAAAGCTAGTTTCCATAGGCAGCCAAACTCTGAGATTCAACTAGACCTTTCACGGAGGTTTTGCAGGATGACATAGTTTATGTGTGCCTTTTTACAATTGGCTCCATTGACGGTGTAGCTCTGCGCGTGCTTGTAGTTGTACTGCCCATATGAGACACCCTTTTCTGATATGTGTAGGACGATATCATGAATTAAAGGACCAGTGACATAAAATTTCAAGCACGAGATATTGCCTTCACTCGATAGCTTGGTACGTAAAAGATTTTTGAGCAGAGTTTGAATTGCGTCCGTTGCGTAGAAATTACTTGGAGGGCGAACAGGGTACGAAAGCACAATGGTGCGTTCAGCACCCTGTGACATCGACAATATTATGACGTTTTCAGCTGGCACCCAGGCCACACCCCAGGCACAGAGTGACGATGCGCTAGTACCGATAACGTGAACGATCACAGTGTTGTCATCGTGGTGCCGACTAGCAGCGACGCCTGACCGCGGCTTCACTTCGATTGTCTGGGTTCGTTGTCTCAAGTCCTGCGTCTTTGCCGCACCGTTTCGAATGATTTGTCGTGTGCTCATCAGCCTGTGATAATTAGGAGCGACGATCTAAACGGCATTGCGCGCTAGCGTGTCTATGAAGCAATTGTGCGCGACTTACAACAGTGGCGTTTCAGGCACCGCAAGTAGGAATGCCTTTGTCGCGGACTGCTGCAAAGTTGGTTTATAAAAGGTTCCAGGTAGGAGTGCGCATGCAATTCGCGTCCCTCCACGCGTGATCGCGATGCATTGAACGTAAGCCTAACCAACGCCTCCACAGGCGCACGCTTTACAGACACAGAAAATGAGGTGTTCTTCGGAGCTTGATGGTCACACAGGTGAAACGCGCCAGCACGGACGCCTAGCTAGGGACGAGACGCGCAGAGCGTCGACAGCGCGTGCGCGTGTGTGAAGGGCGGGGAGGTGGGTGAATGAAGGAGGCGTACGCGGCGTAATGGAAGAATCGGCAGACGCGAATGGTGTTCCGTCCAGGAGGCAATCCTGGGTTGGGCAGAGAAAGTTGCGGAGGACTACCGTGTGTAGCAACCTCCCCCTATCTCTATCCCTTTGCCCCTTTCCTTTCAAAAGGAGAAATAAAGTTTTTACCTACCCGAGCAGTGCGGACGTATTAGATGCGAAGCATCCTATGGCGGAGTTCAATCCGGTGGTGGTGTGAAGCGTGACCACCCTTACTGCGCATGCGCACTCTCCACACCCCCCCTCTCCCCTTCCATACCCCACTCTACTCTCCTCCTCCTACTCTCCACTCCCCCTCCTCGTTTAGATAAAAGGCTCGCGTTAGGTCGTACAGATGCTCAGTCACTGCGCAGGCTGCACCGGTGTCCTGAGTTGCAACGTCTACCTCGACGCCAGTTGCAGTAATACCTTAACGCCTGCGAGATCGCGGTGCAGCGGAAGGCTCGACGCGCCGAAGCGCAACGTAATAATAGCGAGTTTTAGAATAGCGGATAACAGCAAACGCAAGGATTTAGCGTTAGCGTTAGCGTTCCGTGCTACAAACTGCGCATGAGCAGAACGTAAACGTAGCCCGAGCTCTTACGTACGAACGCTATTTCTGGAATATAGCGTTCAACGCTAACGCACGCAAGAGATCCCGTACGTAGGGCAAGATGGCGGTGCCTGTTGAAGCGAGAGCCGTCCACTTCGAATCTTTGTAGCCGTCGTCCTGCATTATTAAACTTATTCATTCCCTAATAATGTTCGTATTTGATTTAGATTTGAGTAATGAGGCTTCGCCAACCGTGTACCGCCGATAAGATAGCTCCGTTTATGAGATACAAGGTGGATTTACGCAGCAGAAGGCTTGGCAAGATTTGTTTGCAAGGTTCGCTCATGTTTTCTGTAGCAGCGCAGAGATGGCGACGCTGTATTTAGTCACCTCTTCCCAAGATACGGCCACAAGTCAAGCAGATACACGTCAGCCTTCGTTCCCCTTCATGCCTTTCGCGGCAGTGCATGAATGTGACGCGTGATGCGTCCCGGCTTAAAAAGGCCAGGTAATAGGGGCCTTGAAGAATTCTCGAACGCGGCATGTCGACAGAAACCAATGTGTCAGAACTCAACACTTCTGCAAACGCGACATGGAGACGCAACAGTGGTGACTTTGGATCAGCTCGACTTGGTGGCGCTTTTCTGGATTCTACAGTGCATTTAGTGTTTTTATGTTTAGATGACGCCGTATGTGCTTGCGTTAGCGTTAGCGGGAATGCCTTCCGCTGTACTAAAAGACCACCAGTTGACACGCAGCGCGTTCCGTTTTAGCGTTAGCGTTGAGACGCACGCTAACGCTAACGTAAGCGTTTCCCGCTATACTAAAACTCGCTAATAATAATAATAATATCTGGGATTTAACGTCCCAAAGCCACAATATGATTATGAGAGACGTCGTAGTGGAGGGCTCCGGAAATTTCGACCACCTGGGGTTCTTTAAGGTGCACCTAAATCTAAGTACACGGGCCTCAGACATTTTCGCCTCCATCGAAAATGCAGCCGCCGCGGCCGGAATTCGATCCCGCGACCTTCGGGTCAGCAGTCCAGCGCCATAACCACCAGACCACCATGGCGGGGCGCAACGTAAACGTCGGCAAGCGGACTCCGGGCTGGGGAAGCCCAGCGCAAAACGGCAACGTCGGCGGGAAACTGCTACGGATGGCACGCGTGCTGGACATGCCGAAACGCTGCTTTCCATCGCCTCATGGTCCCCTTTAGCGGGAGAGGGTGTAATTTTTTTTACCTTTATTACCTCTTTGAATAAATGGTTTGTTGTTGTGAGTCACCGGACTGCTTAAGTTTGCTTTTTTGATCAGGAAAAGAGCGGCTAAACCGTTTATTCTTGTTCAGTAATAATCTTGCCAGCCAGCATGTCCTAAGCGTGCAACTCCAGGTGACTAGTCGTTGCTGCTCGGACCGGCGTCGACTTCAGAATCACTTCTTTGCAGAGAATCGAAGCGGGAATGATTCACGACGTCGCGAATCGCAGTGATTTCCAATACCTCACTGTTTTCTTCATCGCTTGCAGACACTGATGACGGCGGCGACGACGGTGGTGGTGAGCAACACATGACTACACGTGCGCGCCTAGCAGACAAAACGACAACTGAAACTCGCGTCACCGTTTTGTGTGGCCACGCGGTCAGATGGGGCCCTTTTGGGGCGTGACCGCACGGCAGCGCTGCCAGCGCTGCTAAGGGGCGGGCTTTGCACCCGTTTTGTACCGCGTTCGTTACTGGTCATACTAAACAATGTTAGAGATATTCATTCATCCCCCCGTGGCATTATTAGTGGTAAATCGGTAATAGGGGGTCGATAACTGCACATGGACGCAAAAAACGCGACATGCGTAAAACTGACATCACTGCTCCTTTATCTTGAAGACGCACATGTGCGAATTTGAGGCGGCACAATACGTGTTCGCCACGTGTTCGAGTACGCAGGTTGTCCTCTTAAGATCGAACACGAGGTCCGGGTCACCATTCCCGATTGATGAATTTCACTGTAGACCTAGGCTAGGTATTAGACCCAGAATATTAGTTTCGAAGTTAGTTTTGTGCAAAATTCTTTTTTCACCGGAAAATAAAATTATAAATTTTGGCTGCAACATACACGTTTCTGCAAATTTCTCGATTTCTGAATTTTGAGCACACCTAGGAAAAAAACGGTGCACTTCATGTTCACAACAATTATTATCCTCAAAAATGAAGTGAAATACAGTCTTATGAGTCTAATATTTCCCTTGCCTGTCGAAGCAATTTTAAAGAAAGAAAGCACAAACATGGTAAATATCACAAAATACCTGTATTTCAGGAATTTACTGCTTCAAACAAATCATACTCAGAATAATAAAAACCTGTACATATAAATTTCGATGTATCCGCTCTCTCATAAAATTAATTCTTTCGTTTTATCGCGCTCCGTTTCCTTCGATAATTTGGCTGAAACGTAAGTGTTTTACCGAAAACGCCGAAGTTTGAAAATGGTTTTCTCAAAAAGGCTATTTTGAATTTCTTTAAAAGCCTCTGATTTAAATCAACGACGTTATCTACCATTCTGCATAAAAAAACGTTGCATTACTTTGGTTGCTAACAAGTTATAATGTGTCAAATGTGACCAAGTCAGCCTAGCGGCCGTGCCGTCCTTCATGTGCGAGAAATCGAATATAATTCTTCAAACTAATTGTACGCGACATAATCACAAAGCAGCAGCTCCACACCAACAAATGCGCAGCCAGGTGTCATGGTTCAGGAAGCTTTGTCTTGCGATCAGCCGCTTGACAAACCCGCAGCAGCGGCAGCTTGATGCTATGGGCGGTCGCAGTACATGAGTGCCGCTTCGACTGCGGATGAGCTCTGCTTGCGCCTCAAACAGCGCTCACATGAGGAACGAGAGAAGGAATGCATCACTGTGAAAGTTAAAGGCAGTTAAATGCAAACACAAGCCGTATTATGCAACGAAAAATCTGCAGCCAATTTTGACAACTCTGCCGGCAATTTGTGGATCCGAAACCCCGAATCCCCAGCTCTCTGTGGCACTGGAACTTTTGTTTGTCTAACCTGCAACTTTAGAAGCAATAACCCGCCCAACGATTGGGATCGCCAATGCGTTATACCGACGCAATTACGCCGTTGTAGCCGTTGGAGAGGGCAGTGCGCTGTACTATTGTTGGAAAATACGTGTCGGCCCAGCAGACACTTCCGCTCTGCAGGTATAGTTGTGGCAGCAGAGCCGCAGAAGTTTGCGTCGATTAAAAACCACTAAAAAGATTAAATAAAAACTCAGAGCATCTCTAATGCCTTTCCTAAGTTCCTAAGTCGACTCGGAGGCGAAATCAATCTTCTTCTCTTCCCAGTCGGCGTATTGAACCTTCCCCGAACACCTCCGAGATACTTTGCACCTAAAGTGGCTTTGCACTGCCTCCAGTATCGGAGGCATTGGAAGATTTCTTTGACTCACCTGGTTTTGCACTGCCTCCGTGATCAGCCCACCTTTGACCAAGCGACGATGTCACGTGATGACGTCCTAATGACGCTACAAAGTTTGGCTATCTCTGACGTCGATGAGATGATGATCTTTTGGATCACTCATGTTGACGCCAACAACGCGGGAGGACGGTCACTTTTCGCGTTTGATGAGGCATCTAAGGCTTTCACTTTCATAATTTTTTTACTGACGCGGTTTGGACCGATACGTCGAAGGAACGTATGTAGCAATTGTTTTGACTGCGTGTTCGCTCACCAAGGCTTGCTGCGCAGTGTAATGCATGTGCTGTGGGATGGAAGAGAAGGGAGGCGCTTGACTTGGACGGTTAACGTCGTTTCTTGGTACTCGAGAAGACAGTCGACACTAGACAGTCGCTCTCAGTCGTACACTATGTACTCGCCGCAGCATAACTGTCGCGGCTCTTTCTCGGCAGCCTATTTTAACTTCGGAATATTCGCGTTGCACCGTTCACTCTGTAAACCGATTGATGGAAAGATTAATCGAATAAGTCGATTGAATGAAAGGTGGACATCCATGATGATAAATTGTTTTCTGGCACACCTATTGATTGGCACACGCATGATTAATTGATTCATCGAATAATAATACGCAAATATTACCACCCCAAGTTTCTGTATGCAGCGGAGTTCCGTATTCTCTGTCGCGCGTGCCGTGCGTCCGCGCCCAGTACGGTGTTTTTATCACTGCGCATCAAGTAGCAGGCAAAGTAGCAGCACAGACATCGGCGCTAAACACGACCAGCTCTTATCTTCTAGTTGTTAGTGATCGTTCAGGAAATGTTTTGCATCCGACGCGGTTGGTATCTGCAAGCGATCTCGATCGCCGAGAAAAAAGCTGAACGGGCCCTGCAACACTTTTGCAAGTAACCATCCAACATCACCATTAAATGAGTTTATTATTTCATGAATCTAGTGACGAAAAATTTTTAGAGTCCTTCAAGTACGAGCGGAGTTAGAGATTTTTTGCACGCTGTAATTGCTTTCTGCTTTCTCTCTGGTCCCGACGAGCGCGCTGGAAAGCTAAGCAGGGAAGCATGGCAAGGGGGAAAGAAGCTACGTTTCTCGGGCGAAATGACTAGACATCATTTTCTTTTTTTTTTTGTAGCGTTAGCTACACTGGCCTAGCTGAGCCAGTTTCGGTTAGCTCCTCAAGAGCCGAGCTGCGCATGCGCGAGGATCAGTGATGCCACACAGCTGGCGCATCGAAGGCGGCACCTCCCGCGCACTCCGCCGCTGCCGCGCGTGACTCGCTGCCGCCGGTCTGCGCTTTCTAGAGTGACATCGTAGCCGACGTAGACGTACTGGCACTGGCGCGCGCGCAGCTGTTCGCCTTCGCTGTGCAGTCGCCGTCTGACACTGCGCTGGAGCAGCTTGATAGCGCCTCTGACTGGCGTTTGCCAGTCTGGATTAGTAATGGAGAAGGAGAGCGCAAATGCTGCTCAACGGCGCAGAAGAGCGGAGAAGCTTAACTCATCGGATCCCGAAGTAGTTGCCTGGCAAAATAAATATACATGTGCCACATAATATGTATACTATGTGTGTGCCATTGGATGAGCAGTAAGCTTGATAATAAAGTTAATCCTGGACAATCAGGAAAGCTAAGAACAATCAGCTGAACCTTTGTTAACGCTACGTTATCCTGGCATAGCCGAGCTCAGCCACTGCAACATTTTTTTACTCGAACGCACGGCTTACTTTCAGCTTGATCGCGAACGCATGACCGGGCACGTGGCGGCCTCGCTAACTGTGCAGCTCACAATGCGCAAGTCAGCAAATAGCCGTGAATTTGGCTATTAGCATCAAATGCAGAAAGAAGAAGGAGCGATTTCTAGCTGACTTTGAGAATTAATTGTAAATTCCAGGCCACGTCCTGCGCTATAATTTTTGGCTCGCCTGTTCTCAGAATCCTCAGCTACCGATCGGCAGCGTTTTCTGACCATGCTGTGTAAGTGTTGCAGGGCCCCTTTCACGTGTGTGAAATGTGAGTAAACCGCGGAGCTGGCAAGCAAGCGCCACCACCTGGCGAACGCAGATTTAGTTGTTGCTTCATCTTTCTTCATCATACTTTCCCTATTTTTTCTTTCTAATAATAATATCTGGGGTTTTACGTGCCGAAACCCCGATGTGATTATGAGGCACGCCGTAGTGGAGGGCTCCGGAAATTTCGGCCAGCTGGGGTTCGTTAACGTGCTAAGATCACATTATACACGGGCTTCTGGCATTTCATTATCACCATCATCAGCCTGTCTACGCCCACTGCAGGGCAAAGACCTCACCCGTGTTCCGCCGATCAACGCGGTTCTGTGCTTTCTGCTGCCACGTTATACCTACAAACTTCTTATTCTCATCTACCCACCTAACTTTCTGTCTACCCCTTACGCGTTTGCCATCTCTTGGAATCCAGTTTAATAACCGCCGGTTATCCTGCCGACGTGCTACGTGTCCGGCCCATATCCATTTCTTCTTCTTGATTTCAACTATGATATCCTTAACCCCCGTTTGTTCCCTGACCCACTCTGCCCTCTTCCTGTCTCTTAAGGTTACACCTATCATTTTCCTTTCCATCGCTCGCTGCGTCGTCCTCAATTTAAGTTGAACCCTCTTTGTAAGTCTCCAGTTTTATGCTCCGTAGGCATTTCACCTCTATCCAAATGCGACCGCTGCTGCCAGAATCGAACCCGCGACGTTCGGGTGAGCACCCGAGCGCCGCAATCGGCACAGTACCGCGACGGACTCTTTCTTCTCTCTGTCATCTTTCTTTGTTTTTTCTCTTTGAGTTTCGCACTCTCTCTTCCTTTCCCCCTTTAACCCTTGCATCACTCCTTCTCACCCTAACTTCTATTTCCCACCTCTTGCAATGCTATATTGTACATGATTATGCTATGGCATATCCTCTCCCCTCATTCTTTTCCTCCTCCTTTACCTCCTTCTCACCCTTACTATTATATTCCTCACAGTCAATCTCCTCGCTAAGCTATACTACACAAGGCCATGCAATGCTGTACCCTCTCCTCTCCTTTTCTTCTCCTCACCTTCAGATCACTCCTCCTGGACCCCCTTCCTTTTCCCACCCTCTTGCTATGCTATACTGTGCATGGCTACGCTAGGCTAGCAGCTCATACGAACATACCAGCTTCCACTGGCGTATGCCTGCCGAGTTTTCTGAAACGACGGCCACTCAACCTCAAGAATAAACAGCTTAGGTGTTAAAAGGACGTACCGTGTGTACGCTCACCGGTCAAGGCGAATTAAAAAGACTGGAGTTGAACCAATGCATAGCGGCGACCGCAAGTCGTGACGCCGTTCCGGGTCTTGCTAGATTTTTCGCGCATCTGCGCGTGTGATGTGGCAAAATAGAAAACGCCGCCACCATAAAAGGAGGTGCCGTAGTTCATGTTGCCGCCTTGGTTTTAAGCATTAAGTAAATCTATCAAATAAACCAAATTTTCTTGGTAGTGCTGGGTTTCGAACCAAGGCACCCGCGCTCGGAAGACAAGTCCCTTAACCGCTGGACTAAAATACGCTTTCTCTTGCTTTTTTTATTGCCGCTCCTCGACATGTACAATAGCAGAAATTTCATGAGAATAGAGGATACACAAACAAAATAGAAACTGGTGGCCGTCCGCTATTACGGAGCGACTTTGACATCTTAAACTTCCTTGAGAGTCCTAAGGTATTCGACATTGGCCACCTACAATCAACCGCTACGCCTGCAAATCGCTTAGGTTACACCAATGAGGTTAATAAAACCTCCTTGAACGACTCCTAAAGGCGATTCTGCCTGGGCTTTTCATTCATTCATTCGTTCATTAATTTATTCATTCATTCGCACGATCATTCATTCATTCTTTCGATCGTTCATTTGTTCATTAATTCATTGTTATGGCTATCGGAACTTCTTTTAGTAAATCCTGCCCTTGGTTTGGGGATGATTTCGTGGCAGACATTTAATCGGCACCATTCGAAATATTATCCTCATCTTGTAGTCGTTAGCTTAAAGGAGAAAATGGAAATGTAAATTGTTTTTGTGTAGTGCATTTGATTGCGCAGGTCATAAGTAAACCTATTTTACACAGGAGCCGAACCCTTAGATATACCTAGACCTTTCACGGAGGTTTTGCAGGATCACTTAAGCGAGCTGTGCTTTATTCATTTGGCTCCATGGACAGTACGCACCCATGGTTCATCTTTGCTCTCTATTTGCAAAGGCACCCTTTCCTGACCTGTTTATCTGAAAATCATTGTGTTAACTCGAAGCCACATGCTCGAGTGTGCAGACAGGAGCAGTAGCCAAATGTGTGATGTTCCGCGCAGGGAATTTTCCCTTTATCGTGGAAATTCGAGCCGTCACTTTGGATGGAAGAGAAAAAGAGAATCTTTGAGATATGGCAAGAAATTTTATCAAGGTTGAAGTTCTCTTGGGGTGACCAGAACATAGCGGTTACAGTGGGCTTTCGGCTTCTGCAAGCGTTTCTGGCGCGTGCAGTACCCAAAAGCATAGCCCTTGAAATTCGTGTCTGATAATTATGTGGAGCGATTTCTAGTTCACTTCGGATGTTCTCGTTTCTAGTTTATAGTTCTATTGTTTTTAATTCACTTTGGGGACTCGAAACGCACGTAAACACTTGAGAAATTATGCCACGCTTTGTGTTGTGCAGGCGGGCAGGCGGTAGTCATGAGTTTAACAGTCGTAAACTGGTCACACAAATATCTATCTATCTATCTATCTATCTATCTATCTATCTATCTATCTATCTATCTATCTATCTATCTATCTATCTATCTATCTATCTATCTATCTATCTATCTCTCTCTCTCTCTCTCTCTCTCTCTCTCTCTCTCTATATATATATATATATATATATATATATATATATATATATATATATATATATATATATATATATATATATGTCATTCCAAATCAACTGTGCCTGGTAAATTTTCGACAATCTCCGATCATGCTGAAAAAAATTGTGCTAGTATATGTGAATGTGAGAGGTAGTTATTGGGGCGCTATATTTTGGGAAAAAGTTTCAGTTGCCTAGAGGGCGCTTCGAACTTTGGGCACGGAAGTGAAACTGTGTCGCACTAAATAATTTATATAAAATTACTGGTTTGAGTAATTACTCCAAAATGAATTTTTGCGTTATCTCAAGGCGCTGATCTTTCATGACTATGATGCTTTATGCACTTTTAATTTTCACTATTTTTGGCCTAGTCGAAAACTTGCAAAATGCTGCATGTTTAGCGCTTTTTAGAAAAAAACATGGCTGATCCCTGCGTCATAGGAATCGGTATAACACGAAAGTTAAACGTGTCTTCACAGAAGTAGTGCTTATTGTGTAGTGATATATGAGATCTTGTACAATGTCTATTGGTGTTTGGCAGCTATAGCACCGTTTGACGTGGATGCACCCATGTTGACAACATGTCTCTATCGCGACGACTAACGCCCATGATCATTATTAAACCATTGTGGTAGCTGACGGTGTGAACATATATTTGGACACAGCGACTCGTGAATCCCGCGTAAGGATGATATCAACAAGCTCATAATCAACACTGGTACCGGGTATGCGCTTCTTCAAAGCATCGTCGATTAAGGAGAGAAACGGCACGGTGTGCGCTTTCTAGTAATGGGTAGCCGACGCCTGTGCTCATGCATACATAACACACACTGCGCTTCAGCAACACGGGAGGTAGAGGTTCGTAGCCTGAGCCGCAAACGCGTGCGTCCCGCTGGCCTCTGTCTCGCAGGCGCGGCTCTCGCTCCACCAAGGCACGACATTCGCCCGTCGAAATCGCGCCCTTTCTGCAACGCATATTGCAGCAGTTTTGTTAGTCGGTGCTCTCGCAATTGAAGCAGTCGGCCGCGGAGAAATCCCGTTGGTGCGCGTGGAAGCTGCACTACTCCGATGAGCCGGCGCACGCTAACACGAAGCCAAAGGCAAAGAACGTAACTGCGTCAAGGGTGCCTCAACGACGCCAGCGCGGCCAGTCTACCTCTTTGGTATCGAGACGCTTTCACCATTACCTCCAATATCGCGTGCAATCTCGGAGGAAGCGCTAGAAAGTGTCGATCGTGAAGCATTACTTCTTTTCACACCTCACAGACGGCGGCACCGTCCCGCTCCGCCCGCCGCGAAAGAGAATGTGTGAAAGATATAAGGCGCGTTCGCGCCGTGTCTACCATTTACCGAGTTAGCTTACTCGGTAGGGCGTCGGGCGCTTGCCGTCGCGGCCGCAGCGTCGTGGGTTCGATTCCCAGCGGGGTATCTTTTAAGTGCGAATGCACTTTATAAGCGACCCTGAATCCGCCGTCCCATAGCAACGCCGCGGAGAGCGGAGAGGAGGAGGAGCGTCAGTAGCAACGGCGCAGCGACGTCATGCCCCACGTTACTGCGCGCGCTCCGCCCTCCGCTCCGTGACTGCGCGCGCCCCGCGCATTGCCTGTGGTGATGAAGGCCGGCGGCGAGACGCCGAACGAAAGCGTGCGAAGCGAGCCCAGCACCCCGAAGCCTATCTGGCGCGGGGACGCGCGATGCGTGAGCGAGCGCGGGCCCTCGAATTCGATCGGCCGGACGCGCGCTTCAAGCAAGACTTCCTGGACCGCAGCTTCGGATATAGCTGCGCGGTGTGCGATCGACTGTGGTTCGACAAAAACCTGAGCCCCATCTCGGGCGTGCGCAACGCCGCCAAGTTGAACGCGTTGCGGGTTCTTTGGAACGAGTTCGGAAGACAGATCATCATCATCAGTAAAAGTGCTTTGCAGTTAAAAACGGCCAGACCTCCGTGGGTCGGCTGGCGCGTGCTCTCTCGCTGCCGTCTCCTTCGCTCGGCTCTGCAGTTTAGTCGCGCGCGCCCCCTCATAGCATCACCCCGTGCTTCGCACTTCCTCATACTCCCCTTCGGGGAAATGCGGGTTTTTTTTCTTGGTTTGTTCTTTCTCATCCGTTGGCGTCCATTTTATCAACGTCATATCCGCGACGGATGTACTTGGTGGACCCCGGCATAAAACACTTTCGTGTTAAAAAGCACATATTTTTTCGGGAGCAATATATTCACATCGCGGGATTTATAGGTGTCTATAATGAGTGATAAAAATACTGCGGGAGCGAATGAAGCAGAAACGTTGTCACAATATTGTGTCAAATCTTGAACAAATGGCATTTTGGCTCATATTGCGGCTTCATTTTTGTAATGTAGCGGTCCAAGTAAAAATATGACTTATAGATGGTTCTGTAGTATGTTTGTTGGTATTACATACAGAAAGTTTGAGAAGAGTAGTTTTTGTTTTATGCGAGAAAAAAATTTCTAACCTAATAACCACAAGGTTCTAGGAAGTTTGCCTTGCCTTGCATTCACTGCATGCAGATCAGCAACAATTCTAGCGATGGCTTTTTGGCAGCGAATAATGCAAATCATACAACTGCTTGTCCCTTGTTTTAGTAATACTGCTGTATAAAACTTCAAAAACGGCAATAGGGCTAAAATTATGGTATCGTATCTTCTCTCTTGGACCATCAAGGGCAGCTAATATTCAACCGCTTCGTAGTTGAAAGGGTCAGAATTACAATGTAGTCGATGGCCTGCAGTACAGTTTTGGGGCGTCGTCTTGGGCTTCTTATAATTAAGATACATGGTCTTACGTAATAATTGATGATAATTGATGGCATAATATTAAGTATACTTTGCTTAAGTTGTTTTACCACGAAAGTGTTTTATGCCGGGGCCCGCCACGGCTCCACGGACGTATTTCTGTCACGGATATGACGTTGTAAAATATAAAGACTGATAGTGGGCAAAGAAAAAAAAAACCAGAAGAGAAAGTTCAGTCACCAGGAATCGAACTTACGACCACTCGCTTCGCAGCGCGCGGCGCGAAACGATTTGGCCACGGATGGCATGTTCTTCGCAGGCTAACGGCGAGCTATTTATATACACCATTTGCCGGTGGCGGTACTAAGAGATCGATGTTACATCGTGTTTTCGTTATCACTAGCGAGATGGCGCGAAGGGCTCGAAGAGCGCGCTTTAAAAGTCGCCGCCGTTGTGACAAGCGCCCGCCTCTACAGGGCGTTGTCACTCGTGCGTGCGCTTATCTCGTGGTCGCGGTGGTTCGTACGTCTTGCGTTGAGAGCACGAAAGTCACTTGGCTCACTGCAGCGGCCACTTTTGCGAAAGGAGCACGGTGCTCACGCAGAAATAAGTTACAAATGTGACAGTTCGCTCTCATCCTGTGTATGATCGTCCGGGCGTCCTTGCTGCTTGAGCAGCGCGTTGCAAGTTTCGAGCTGCTTTGCCGTTCATCGCGTGACATTACAACTTGTTGCTGTAGCATTCATTCCGTCGCCCTTGGGGCGAAAGAATGCAAAACAAACGCTCAACTATGTCTGTGAAGACACGTTTCACTTTCGTATTATACCGATTTCTATGACAGAGGGATCAGCCGTGTTTTTTATGATGTTTCAGGTAAAGGTCGATGCGTGATCGCTTACCACTGGTTTGCATGATGAAATGACTTATCCTAGGTGTACATCTTCGAGATGATTCGATATCGCGCCCATAACTGACACCTCATTTGCCATTTCCGGAGGCGATTTAACATTTTCATCCCCCATTTTCTTATGGCTCTAGGGTGCTGAACATCTTAAAAGTCCGTGACCGTTACCGGACGGGCTCTTGGTTTTGAGCCAAATGTTAGGAAGTCGATCGACGTGTCTTTGTAAACGTAGTAGTTGTGTGCACATCGCAGCTTTACCAGGCACACCGACTGTACTGGCTTTTAAAGGGTAGCTTGTGGTCTGACGTAACATCAGCACTCACTTTAACGAAAGAAAGTGCATTTTAGATTGCGATGATGTAAATATCATACGTAACTTTCGTTAGCCTATTCCTCCGGGGTCGAGGAACGTTTGAATATAGCTTGCTGAATCATAGGAATAAAAATGTAATCTTTATTAGACTTCTATAAAAGCGCAGGCAACACTGCAATCACAATTGTCGTTAACCTGGCATGACGCCCTTATTATAGGAGTACATATGTAATGTTTATTGCAATGATATAAAATTGGATAGCCAGCACCGCAACCACAATTGACGTTGCACCAATATTACGCCTGCATAGGGTATTTTTCCAAAGCAGTTTCTAGACCTGACGTGGCTCCGTGGTAGAATACCTGAATACCACGCGGAATGCTTGTGCTCAATTCCTGCTGGGATCCTGCTTTTCATTCTCTGCAGTCGATGTCAGTCTTAATGCCCTTGTATTTAAACTACTAATATCTGTTCTCTCCGTTGAAGATATAAACTGTCAGTCACCTGTGGCGCATACCGGCTTACCGTGTGTCTGTGGTATATGGGTATGTGCCAGACGTGTCTGGAGGAAAGAGTTTGACGACGTACGCGACAGAATTTCCGCGTTATTCATGTCATGGCCAGACAGTCATATTCGCCAAATCCATTTACCCTCCCATGCCAATTTTTATCTACACCAAGTTAAGGAGGCTATCACATTAGCACCCAGACATCCGCTATGATAGATAGATAGATAGATAGATAGATAGATAGATAGATAGATAGATAGATAGATAGATAGATAGATAGATAGATAGATAGATAGATAGATAGATAGATAGATAGATAGATAGATAGATAGATAGATGTATAGATAGATAGATAGATAGATAGATAGATAGATAGATAGATAGATAGATAGATAGATAGATAGATAGATAGATAGATAGATAGATAGATAGATAGATAGATAGATAGATAGATAGAAGCGCTCAAAGTGCCTTGGTTTCGCTAAAAAATCCTTCGCATTTAAAACACGCTTGTTTCCGCAATCTTTCTTGTTGATCTTCCTTTTCTCTCGCACACCCAAATGGGGAGCCACAAAGACGCAATATTATCGCGTAGTTATGAAACGGACGTAAAAGGTCAGCAACTAAGAAAAAAATCCAATTTCGCGCCTTGTAGCGCCAATGCCTGACGTCACTACCACTTCCCGGTGTAACGTCATATTTTTATTTAAATTTTTTGCTTGCTGTAAGTTGTCCCCGCTATACGTAGATGGCGATGGTGGCAACGACCCGCCAATTATTTGACTGATGTGCTTCTATAGAAATTTCCCTACCAGTTTACATATCGTAATATAATTGACAGCGCAGCGGGTTTTCCGAGCGACGTGATTTGTTCCGTCACGGAAAAACTGATAAGTCAGTTGAAGAAGCCTCATCACCGTGATCCTAGTGCCCCGGAAGTTAGGAAGAAGGAGATACATGCTGTCATTCCCTACCTACACACAACCGCGCATGGTTTGAAAAACGTTGGTGCGTGGTATGGTGTAAACGTGTTGTTTTCAGCGCGCAATAAAGTAGGCAATGTGTGCGCTTGGGTAGATAGAGGGTTGTGTCAGACGCCAGGGAAAGGGAAGAAGTGTGTCACCAAGCATGTTCACAAGTATGTGCCTTGTGCTACTGGCGTGGTTTACGCCATTCCTCTCTCTTGTGGCAGTGAATACGTGGGCCAAACGGGGCGCTGCCTAAACGTACGCCTACGTGAGCATGAGTTCGCACTTTCAGGTGCCGCTTTGACGTCGCATTTGGCATGCCATTGTAGATCATGTAGATGTGTGCCCCACTTGCAGAAAACCACTATCAAATATAGACATGTAGATCAACGCACGCGTGAAATAGCTGAAGCCTTTTTTTATTAGATGCAACTACAAGCGCATAGGTCATCCTTCAATCATTCTTCTAGATGAGGAATTCAAGTATCTGTTAGACAAGACATAATTAATCTGTTTGTGTTGTTATACCTGTGCTTGGTCTTGATGACTCATTGATGTGTCTATATGTTCTTTCTTTTTCGAAAATAAATTTAGTTGTGAATTCAGCGCTGTGTCCGTTTCTTCTTTCTGTCCGTGTTTAACCCGTTGCGCTGTCAATTATATTACGATGAACATCTACCAACTAGCCCAACTCGCGATTCAGTTTACATATACCTTCACTTGGCGGTGGAGCAAACGAGAGCGATCAGGCGCGGAGCGAGTTGATCTGAAACAACCAGTCGAAAGCGTGACATTCGACCCGTGAGAAAGGGATTCGCCGATGCTGGCGCATGAAATCCTGCTCCGGATAGACCAGTGAAAAACGTCGATAAGTATTCTCGTGTTTGTTTTTCCTAAGGCTAACGGGAAACGAGCTTTCGCGTATGTTAGAAGGCCCCGCCCTCGGTGGCACTGGAACATCTCCTTTGGCTAACCTGCGCCATTAGAAGCAGTGGCCGTCTAAGGATTCGGATCGCCAGATCCATCATACCAGCGCAATTACGCCGAAGTAGGCGTTGGAGGAGGAAGTGCGCTGTACGATTGAAGAAAATAAGTGTCGGTACAGCACACATTTCCGCTCTGCGGGAGAAGTTACGGCAGACACATCCGCATAGTTTACATCGATTAAAAACTACCCCTAAGAAAAACAAAGCTCACAGAGCTCTGATGCATTCGCCTAAGTCGACTCGCAGGCCAAAGCCATCTTATTCTTCTTTTTCTTGTCAGTCGATGCACTGAACCTTCCCTGCCGCCCTCCGAGATACTTCTGCACCTAACGTGGTTTTCCACTGATTGGAGGATCGGAGGCATTGCAAGCTTTGTGCAACTCATCTAGTTTTGCGCTACCTCCGTGATCGGCCCACCTTTGACCATCGACGACGCCATGGGCTGATATCATCCTGTGACGACAGGTTATGTGACGTCATGATGACATCACATTGACGTGACAAATCATGGCGATCTGTGACGTCATGATCGAGGGAACATACGTAGGAAATGTTTTCTCGGTGTGTGCGGTCGCCAAGGCTGGATGCGTGGATTTATGCTGCGATTATTAATAGTTTTGCGGGGTACTTTTCATCAAGTTCCTAGTCCCTACGCGGCGTAGGTGCGTGTTTTTTTGTCGCGCGTGCTGTGCTTCCGCGCGCGATAGAGCGTTTTTGTTATCACTGCTTATCAAGTAACAAGCATTGACTAGCCGCAGAGGCATCAGCGCAAAACACGATGAGCTCTTACCTTCTTAGCAGGGGTGTGCGGATATTCTAGTTTCGAATTAGAATTGAATAATATCTAATCAAATAATTCGATTGTACTTTGGAATAGCTAGTTTTCGAAGTTTTAAATGATTCAACAGGGCGAATATCGAAAACGCCACAAAGGCCAATAGTGCAAATTGGTTAGAATGTGGTGGCAAAAACTAACACTAACATCGTAACAGTAGGCCTTTCGTTAAAACATTCACCGATATACAAGTTCAAATTTGAGCGTATGTTTATTCTAATGAAGATTGTCATTTCTGCACAAAAAGAAACAATACATACCCGTAAGAAAAGTGTCCAGCCCTTCACAAATGCACTTCCTAAACGAAGGCACGGGCTCCGTGTGTTGTTCGGTCGCGTACGCCGGAAGCGACGTAAAACGTCCCCACTTTGGCCCGCGATGTCCTCGGTGACTGGCTTCACTAGTGAAAAGTTGTTGACGCTGTGCAGTCGCCACTGCCGCACCGCACCACTCGTTCAGAAACTCGTGTCGTTTCGGCGCCGCTAACTCGTAGCTGTGAACTGGCAACGGACAGATTTTGATGATTCAAACATTCATGGTGATGAAGCGCGGCATTACCGCGATCAGATGTGCCGTATTGAGCGACCATAGAAAAAAAAAAAAACATGGCTGATCCCTCCGTCATAGGAATCGGTATAACACGAAAGTGAAACTTGTCTTCACAGAAGTAGTGCTTATTGTGTAGCGATATATGAGAGCTTGTACAATGTCTATTCGTGTTTGGCAGCTATAGCACCGTTTGACGTGGATGCACCCATGTTGACAGCATGTCTCTATCGCGACGACTAACGCCCATGATCATTATTAAAACGTTGTGGTAGCTGACGGTGTGAACATATTTGGACACAACGAATCGTGAATCCCGCGTAAGGATGATATAAACAAGCTCATAATCAACACTGGTACCCGGTATGCACTTCTTCAAAGCGTCGTCAATTAAGGAGAGAAACGGCACGGTGTGCGCTTTCTAGTAATGGGTAGCCAACGCCTGTGCTCATGCATACACTAACACACACTGCGCTTCAGCAAAAACGGGAGGTAGCGGTTCGTAGCCTGAGCCGCAAACGCGTGCGTCCCGCTGGTCTCTCTCTCGCAGGCGCTGCTCTCGCTCCACCAAGGCACGACATACGCCCGTCGAAATCGTGTCCTTTCTGCAACGCATATTGCAGCAGTTTTGTTAGTCGGTGCTCTCGCAATTGAAGCAGTCGGCGGCGGAGAAATCCCGTTGGTGCACGTGGAAGCTGCACTACTCCGATGAGCCGACGCACGCTAACACGAAGCCAAAGGCAAAGAACGTAACTGCGTCAAGGGTGCATCGACGACGCCAGCGCGGCCAGTCTACGTATCGAGACGCTTTAACCATGACCATGACTATGACCTCCGATATCGCGTGTAATCTCGGAGTAAGCGCTAGTAAGTGTCGGTCGTGAAGCATTACTTCTTTTCACATCTCACAGACGGCGGCACCGCCCCGCTCCGCCCGTCGCGAAAGAGAATGTGTGAAAGATATAAGGCGCGTTCGCGCGGTGTATAGCATCTACAGAGTTAGCTTAGTCGGTAGCGCGTCTGGCGCTTGCCGCCGCGGCCGCGACGTCGTGGGTTCGATTCCCAGCGGGATATATTTTTCTTGGTTTTTTTCTTCTCACCTGTTTGCGTCCATTTTATCAACGTCATATCCGTGACGGATGTACTTGGTGGACCCCGGCATAAAACACTTTCGTGTTAAAAAAAAAAAGACTAGCTACCGTACAACGCCGCCCCCTCCCCGTATTAGTCGTCAGGAGGTCAGCAGTGCCGCTACTGACTGGAAGGGCGGCTGTTTTATCAACATGCCACCGCGCATAACTGAAAAAAAAAACTCTTGAACAAACGCGCAATAAAGCTGCCAGCCCGCCATAGCCTGGTGACATTTCATCTCATTTATTTGTTCTCCTTTCAACATCTTCTGTATTCGATATTCGTTTTGATATTCGATATTTTTGGTCAATGTTTGGCACTATGCGATTCAATTCGAGATTAAATTTCGCTATTCTCACACGCCTGCTCCTTAGTGATCGTTCAGGAAACATTTTGTCACCGACGCGGTTGGTATCTGCAAGCGACCTCTATCACCGAGAAAAAATAATAAGCAGTCTTAAAGCCATCAAATGGCTTCATTAAGTCAGCTTATTGTCTCACGAATCGACCGCCGCAAGAAATTTGAGAATCCGTCTGGTACGAGCGGAGTTACAGAAATTTGTCGCACGCTGTAATTGCTTTCTGCCTCTTCTCGTCCCGACGAGCGCGCTGGAAGCTAAGCCGGGAAGGATAGCACGAGGGAAAAGTTACGTCACGCGCGTCATGACTTTGAGCACTTTTTGTTTTTGTTTTTCTCTTTGAAATTGCGGCTTAGCTTCATTGTGATCGCGGGCGCGCGCACGGCCACGTGGCGGCCATTCACGGCGGCCTGGGTGACTGTGCAGCTCACGAGGAGCAAATCAGTTAATGGCCGTGAATTTGGGTATATGGCGTGGTCATTTAGGTATCTGGCATCGTTTTTAGAAACAAGAGGGTACGAGTTCCAGCTGACTTTCAGAAAAAATTGTAAATTCCTGGCCGCGTCCAGCGCTATAATGTTTGCCTGGCGTCTTCTCAGCAGCCTCGATTGCAGATCGGCAGCGTTTTCTGAGAATGCTGGAAAAGCGTTGCAGGGCATCTTGAAAGGCAGTTCCACGTGTGTGAAAGCAAGCGCCACCACCTGGCGAACACAGATTCAGTTATTTCTTCATCTTTCTTCATCATACTGTTCTTGTTTGTAATAATAATATCTAGGATTTTACGTGCCGAAACCACAACATGATTATGAGGCACGCCGTAGTGGAGGGCTCCTTAAATTTTTATCATCTGGTGTTTTTTACATGCACTGACATCGCAAAGCAGACAGGCCTCTAGCATATTGCCTCCATCGAGGTGCGACCGCCGCGTCCAGGATCGAACCCGCAACCTTCGAGTCAGCAGCCGAGCACCGTAATCACTTTACCACTGCGGGGGCTGATATTTCAAGAAAGGCTGAAGCAATTTAGAATCATACGTAGATTATGCGATTCCAACTTCCATACAAATGGAGTCTAGGCTCTATTTGTTTGCTTGGAAGACGGAACAGAGATGAAAAGCGCTAGTCCGTAGAAGTTTGATGAATGATATCTACTTTGTTTAATAGTAACCATAATTGTTGCAATAGAATAGTCATGCGATCAACAACATATGATGTAAAACTAAACAAGGCATAAATCGAGGCGATGCTATTCACTTCAAGTGATTAAAAGCTCTTCGAACCACAAGTGTTGCTGGAGCATATTGTAAATGTTAATGCGGCTATGAAGTGGCACTTGTGGACAGCATATAACGAGGTTCGAAGTCTGGGTTCAAGACCAGCAACGCCCGGAAAGTTTCGTTTCTTTTACCCACTGACTTTTTTTTTTTTTTTTGCAGCGATGATCGTCTTATGTGACAAAGGGTGGGGGCGGGCAGACCGTTTTCGCGTTGAGTCGGCATACAGATACCTACGCATTTGAAAACCATCCGTAGGAAAGATTTAAAGCCGACATACAGTATAGTACATACAAGGAAAACTTATACTCTGAGAAATTATACTGCCAAACGCGCGCTTGCCTGGTAGCGAGGTGTGGCGACTGTAGGACCGAACGCTGACGAACGCTAGGAACAAGGCAGAAGACGCCATGCCCATTTTTCCCGAAGAATGCGTATTAGAGAAAGCCGTAAACTAAAACAAAGCTCAACATCTACGCATCACTCAGACATCTCCGGAAGGATATTCGGCGTGGAGTTTCTTCTTAGAACTCTGCCTGAGGAGGCTTAAAATAACGAGAACTCTCCCTGCCCTACCCTCTATACTCTAGCGTCTTTGACATTGTAGATGGCGAAATGGTAGGTGTAAGTGCGCAAGTATTTTTGTGCCGTCTCAACGAGAAAACTGTCCGTCTGTTCGTCCCTATGTCACGTAAGACGATTCTGGATGCAAATAAATACAAGAATCTATCGACCACAATGTATTTTTTTGTGTCGCCAGGTTCCGAAAGAATGCCTCCCCTCTCCGAATGCGAGTGCCTTCACGGCTGGGCTAAACACCCTCTTTCTCGCTTTTTCTTTAATTGCCAGTCCTCGACATGTATAAGAGCACAAATTTCATGAGAATAGAGGATACACACCTAAATACACAGTAGTGGACATCCGTTACTACGGCGTCACCATGACATCTTCAAAGTCCTTAAGCGTTGTCAAGGATTCGACCCTGGCCAGCTACAATAACTGTACGCCTACGCATCATTTAGACAACTGCATTGAGGTTACGAAAACCTAGCTGGACGACTCCCAAAGGATCACCAACTGTCTCAATCTCAAACCTTGTCGCAATGGCTATTCTGCCTGAATTTTTCATTCATTATAAATTCATTGATTCATTCATCGCTATGGCAATCAGTGCTTCTTTTGGTAGATCCTTCACCTTGTTTGGGGATGAATTCGTGGCAGACCATTAATTGGCGCCATTTCAAGAATTTTCCTCACCTTGCAGTCGTTTGCCTAAAGGATAAAGTCAAACCTTCATTTAATTTCATAGTACACTGGTTTGTGGAGGTTAGGAGTAAAGCTACTTTGCACAGTCAGCCGAACTCGAGATATAACTAGATCTTTCACGGAGGCTTCGCAGGTTGACTTAAACTAGAGGTGCCTTTGCACGGTTGGCTCCATCGACAGTCTGCATCTAGGTTCGTTTTTCTCTATCCGCCTTTACAAAGATTGCGATGATAGTAGCAGCAAGCGATGTGCCCAATAATCTTTCGGTCACTTCATTTATCATTCTCTAATACAGAAGCGTAAACCATGTTTTTAATTTATCTCAGAGTAAGTAAAGTATCTTTTTACGTGTCCGAACAAAAAAGCGGCGTGTACATATCAAGACAACCTTCATAATAGGGAGTTTAACTATTTTACTGCCGGAAGTTTTTTTTTTTTTTTTTTGTGCACTGCTGCACACTCCATGTCGGGTTTTTCTTTTCAGCACGTTATGCGAAAATTTGCGGTTAGTAATGCAGTAAGATACTGTTGAGGACATGTAAATATTTTTATGGGGATTTGTCATCACGATAAAAGTAGCAGTCATTACAAGCCGTGAATGAACTGACGAATTGATTTTTAACATCAAATAAACTAAAAGGTAATTATTCAATAATTCAGAGCAGCTGAGACACTAAATCTTCATTTTATTCGTAGTTCCCATTAGTGAAAACCTCCTGAATTTCTTCTGTCCAATAGCGCGCGCACGTGGCACGCTGGCTCGCCATTGCTGCGCTAGTGACACGTTGGCAAAGAGACGCGAGCCGACGTTGATGTGCAAGCAGGCGCTCTGCCTAATGTAAAAGATTTCGGTACAAGTTATATTTGTTTATAAGCTCTCTCCATAGACGGCGGAACACACCCGCATTACTTTCTTTACAAAAGTTGTTTAGAAAGTGACAGGGAGTGATTTAAAGAGGCAAAACGAGTATACTCGGGATTGACAGGGCTTCTGCGTGAGTCGTTGCCCGAGTTATCTCGAGATTGGCAGTGAAAGGTTTAAGAATAGCGTACGCACAACTTTGCCTGAGCCTTTGCCACCGCTGCGCATGCGTCATACTCTATCCTCTCGCGGGCCCCCGTTAAGTGACGGAAAACAGCGGGCGCCCGCAACGATCACTATCTTAGCGTACGCTATTCTAAAACTGCCCCATCTTGTGTAGAGCATAGAAATGGAGAGAGAGAAATAGCGTTTAGTTTGGCTGTCGGCAGATTGGCAGGGGGGCCAGCCTTATCTAGATGGCGGCCACGAGCCCTTGGCCTTTGGCGGCACCCTTGGCTGGCTGGACGGTCATGAGTTGGTCCTCAGAGCACAGAAAAGTATTGATTTTGGATATTTGAATAAACACACTAAGCAATGTGTCGAAAGTCAGCGGGGTACTCGGCAAAGGTATTCTTCACGTGTATGCTGGTAGGCTACTTCGGTGGACAAAGCAGGAAGCCGTGCAGGGTGTGTGTTCGTATAGAGCGAAAACGTTTATACTGACCTTATAAAAGCACATTTTGCTGGCCCCTACAGGGAGAAATCACGAGTTAACTTGACGCCGCATGTGTGCGAATTTGGGGCGGAAGCACACGTGTTCGCCACACACTCGGGTACGCAGGTAGTAGCTGTAGCCAACTGATCTATGTGTATCTGCGTAATGACGTTTTACAGCGGAGATGTTATGCCTTTCGTAATGCCTTTAGGCGTTCGCCAAAACTGTCATCACGAATGGCCTCTGAAAAGAGGAAACCGGGCGGGGCATTTGCCTCCAAATTTCGCAAGGCTACATCTGCCGACAACCTACGACATCCTCCTCACCATCATCATCTACCATCATCATCGCGTGCAACGCAATAACAAGGCCGGCGCGCACTCTTCTGTTCCTCTTTTTCAGCTTCTGCTTTGTTCACCGAATATGTGCGCCCGAAGCGCAATCTGCCGCTGCGCCGATTTTTCCGGCGTGGGATGCAATAACTGGGATGGGCGAGAGAATGAGTACAAAGAGATATAAAGAAAGAGAGAAAGGAACGGAAGATAGAATTAAATAGAAAGACATAAAAAGAAATACATAGGGGGAGGAAGAGCCAGAAAGTAAGATACCCGCCGAGATTTCCGAAACGACAGCTGCTCAACTTCAAGCTCAAACAGCTCAGCTGTCAAAGGGATGTATTATTTGGACGCTCAGTGGTCAAGACGAATTAAAAAGACCTGTTGAACCAATGCATTGCGGCCACCGCAGGTAGGGATGCCATTCCGGGTCTTGCTCAATTCGTCGCACATATGCACGTGCGATGTGGCAAAACAGACAACGTTGCCAGCATAAATGTTGGTGCCGTAATTCATGGTGTCGCCTTCCTTTTATGCGATTTTAGAGCGTCACTCTCTTGGTTATGTGGCATGCGACAGTTTTCGACGTTCCACGTTCATCGAAGTGAGTGTAGAGCGAGTGGCTCGGTGAACACGACAGCATCGGCGTCGTCCCACTCTCGGCAACACCAGCGGTTTTGATGACAAGCCTCGGCGGCAATGTAGGTTAGATAGCTTCTCTTATTTTATATTACAACAGAGCGTTTCACCTGCATATGTTCTCGCTTTATGCTTGACCAACGGCCTCCGTGAAGTGCACTTCACGGGCGCAGGCTTGGGGCGCGGTCACCCAATATCAGGATAAAACAATTCTTTTTAACGCGATAGCTTTAGAGAGCTCGTTTCGCAGAAAGTCCGCCGTCGGCGTCGGTGACGGCGTCGCTTGTGAGCGAAAAATTGTCCGTGACCAAAAATCGAGAGAGATGCAAATATAATAAACAAAAAAAATCTTCGGTCCCATTGAGGATGGAACCCGGGCCGTTTGCGTGGAAGGCAGGTGTCCTACCACAGCGCCACGATGTTACTCACAACTGCTCCGGAAATAAAAACACTACATAAATGCCACGTAGTGGAAGGAGTCTCCTTAACGCAATTTGTTCGGCAGGTGTCCCGAAGAAAATGAGCCCATTCGGCGATTTGTAGGCGCATTGGCGAGGTCATCGCACTACGTTTTTTTCCGCTAGGCATGCTTCGAAAAAGCCGGGATAGGGCAGTTATCGCCGCTAAAAACACACACGAACTTTCAAACAGCTCCAAAAATGGACAACTATGTCCATCTAGCTGAAAACATATCAAGCCTACGCCTCCTTTCTAGAGGAGGCGTTGATCAAGCCAAGAGCAAACACTTGATAATGTGCTGCCATCTGTGAGGCATTGTGAGAAATATGTCTGGACTCAAGCACAGGGAAGTGTTTAGATCGAAAACCTGTACCATTAACACGGAGGAAGAAATCTTGAGGAGGCGAAACTGCGCTCGCTCGGGACGTCCTAATAAAGTCACGGAATCGGGCACAACGCTCACGCGCCCTCTGTCGTGAGAGTCCGCCAGCGGAGAAGGAATAATGCGCGCGTCCCTCTCACCGCGCTCTCCGACGAAGCTCGCCGGTTCAAGGCTATTTCGTCGCGGATTCGCCGTTCGCGCTTCACGCCTGAATGGAAGTGTTTTTGTGCGTCCTCGCCGGCTCGAAATTTTAAGGCGACAGCGTCAAAGAGCTCGTTTCGCAGAAATACTGGTGTCGGCGTCGGTGAAGGTAGCAGTTGAGAAGGCGATGCGCACGGGACCCGATTACGCTATCGCGTTCTAATCTCAAAGGACGAAGCTCAAGCGCACTCCAAGTTTTTTTCGGTAAATTAACAAGAAAAATGGCGTCACATACAGGAAATTACCAGCGCGATATATTTTGTACAACGCAAAATCTATAATTTTTGATAACGTGAACTCAATGAGTTAGGTATAATTTATTTCAACAAATGATGGGACTTACCCTATATGCCATCAGTTAAGATTTAGGTCGTTGCGGCGGCCACATTTAGATGGCGGCAAAATGCTAAAGGCCCGTGTGCTTATATTTAGGTGCACCTTACAAAGCCCCAGGTGGTCGAAATCTCACGCTGCTTTTTTTTATTTTGAGAACAGCAGACAAGTAGATGAGACAGCGCGCGGAAAGATTGAAGGCATGGCGTCTCGTAGCAACACTGGAAGTTAAGGTTTGTCAAAGGGAACTTCGCAAACAAGAATAACAGCGCCGCCTGTCTATGTCACTGTCCGAGAAGTGCTTCTCGCAAACGTAGTCACGAGGCGTCAGCTGTCGGTCTTTTCTTGGTATGGCGCGAGCCCACGCTTCCAACCTGTCTGGGTCACTATGAACATTGAAGGTAATTACCTTGTCCTTGCAGAACGCGTACCTACTGCTGCAGTTCGGCACGACACATCTCCGCCCCATCCTGAAGAAGCACTGCTCGGAATCTGCAAAGCTCTATCGTTTGTCGCGGTGAGAAAAGCGCGAGCAATCATCGAGGAGTCGGCACCGCCGGCGCAACGCGCGGAAGCCACTGAGAGCTTTAAAGAGAGAGAAGCCAGCAAAACCTTCCCTCCCAAGGCCACCTACGCATGCGCGCGAGGATCTAGAGGCGCGCGCATGCGGCGCCAGACGTCGTCTGCTCAGGGGCCACTACTAGCAGTTCGTGTCAAGCGCTGTACGGCCTATAATTCTGGCAGTATCGATTAGTAACTGCAGCTAAAATATCGGTCATATCTACCGATTGATGTTACAGGCAGAAATCTTAGAAATCTTACACTGTACGGGGCGCTATCACGATTTTTATGCGTCGCGTCCATAAAAGAGCATGTAAAAGAAGGCAACAGGCCGAAAGCGTCATCTGTCCCGCTTCGGCGTAAACCGCATTCCGCCGTGACGCTATCGCGCCGCCCTCGCGCGCTGCCGCGGCCTAGAGATTCTCCTCTTCAAATACTTCTTCTCCGTGTCATTA
Source organism: Rhipicephalus sanguineus (assembly GCF_013339695.2). Taxonomy (NCBI): domain Eukaryota; kingdom Metazoa; phylum Arthropoda; class Arachnida; order Ixodida; family Ixodidae; genus Rhipicephalus; species Rhipicephalus sanguineus. The sequence goes on from NC_051185.1 coordinate 60,921,338, forward strand.
CTATAGATACACCGCGCGCGTGTGTGGGTGTCTGTGTGCGTGTGCGTGTAACAACACACAATAATTAATATGTATGCACTGAGTGGTTGAAGTGCGTACTAGGGGCCGGATTTCGCTATCGTGTTCAACTCTTAAAGGCGAAACTTGAGGGTCCACCCATATTTAACAGCGAAGCTGTTTAAAGGGGAAGTCCGGAGATGTTTTGATATTCACCGATTTGAGTTAAACTTTAAACATATGTTCTCTGCAGTACCCTGATGATATGTGCCAAATTATACAACCGTAAGTGGTTCAGTTTTTTAGAAAACGAATTTTAAAATTGGCAGCCAATTCCGGAATCTCGCCTGTTAACGCGGGCCACCCTGTGTGTGTGACGTAACGGGCCCACTCTTTTTGAACCCCGCCTCGCCCAACAGGCGGTCGCAGCGCGCGCTTTCTTCTACGAGGCGGCGACGACGCGAGTAAAGCTGTTCGGTTTTGTTAGCTGCTAGCGTCGTAGTCGTCGTTGACATCGGGTTTTACAGTAAGCACGCACAATACTGAGCAACGAGGAGATCGATGCGGGGCACGTCAGCTACTTCACGCGCCGGCAGGTCGAAATCAAAAGGTGATGCTTCCGCGCTCATATAGTAGCTGCAATCATCGCTGAACTCTTCACTGGTAAGTTGAGAAGGGCTGGCACAGCTTCATTCCACGTCGATGACATCGCCAGCTTGCTTTTCGCGTGATAGAGGAAGCACATGTGCTATGTTTACACCCTGGCCAGCCGTGGCGGCGTGTAGCGCCCTTCGTGACGTCATCGCATACCCAGCACGGAGCAGCTCAGCTCCCTGTTTCGATTTCGACTCCTCGTTTATTGCTTATTTAAAATTATTGACGAGTATTTCAGCAAAATGAACCATCCTTGCTGTTACAGGACTGTTTATACTATTTGAAAACGGCATTATCTCAATATGGTCGAAAATGTACCAGAGTTCCCCTTTAAGCCGGAGGTTAGGCCGTAGTGCTGCGGAAAAAAACCTTGCCGAGCGATGTATCACCATGCCTCGCCTAGGAACGCGTCGCCAGCTGCGCCAACTCCTCCTCGCCCACACCCTGCTCACTGCTGCGCGCCCCACCTATAGTCGGATACAACTTAAGTAGTCAGGAGAGGCCCCGCCCCAGCCAGACGACCGAAGCACGCTAGACGATCGCTTCCGCGACTAAAGAAATTGTCCCGCTCGTGCACGCACCGAAGTTCTCCGAAGGCGGAGCACCGGTTGTCCCGCTCATGACGTCAGTCCCGAGTGCGCGCCCATTGGTGCAGGCTTGTGTTCATCCGCCTTTGAGGAGGAAATGCCACTGACTTCTAAAGTTGCATCCGACTGTAGCTCTGCCTCATTGCCTACCCCCTCGCCACTGCTGCGCGCTCGGCCTACCTTGGCCGAATTTTTTACTGTGCGCTCTGCCTAGCTTTGCCCTTCGCCCACTCACTCGGCACAGATGCGTGCTCTACATAGCTTTGTCTCTTCGCCCACCTCCTTTCCACAGCTGCGTGCTCGGCCCAGCTCTGCCGACTTCATCACTGCGCGCTCTGCGCAGCTTTGCCCCCTCGCCCGCCCCGTCGCCCGCCCCCTGATCATTGCTGCACACTCAGCCCAGCTTTTGCAAGCCATAGTGCCGAGGCCTCGTTTTCCCGAGTGTAGTGTAGTATAGTATAGGGAAAGGGTGGGGAAAGGGATGTGAGGGTGAGGAGGAAAACAAGGAGGCGAAGGGGACCAACTCCGTTGTTTCCTCAGCATTCCCGCCACTTGTGCGTAGCTGACCCATTTATACTCAATTAACGATAGTCGTTCGCCACATTAGCCATTAATCGGTGAAGCCTTATGGATGAGAATTATTTCGTAAACTTACACATCACTTGCCGTTTCTGGCGGACGCATTCAAAATTACCTTTTTTTGTTTCGCGGGGCAATTAGTGTGTATTACGATATGATTTCAAGCACGCGGTAGTGGAAGACGCCGGGAATTTCGACCACCTAGGTATGTTTAACGTGCATCTAAACTTAAGTAATCGTACCTCTTGAATATTTGCCTACACCGAAAGTGCGACCGACGCGGCCGGGATTCGATCCCTCGATCTTCGAGTCAGCAGCCGAGCACCGTAACCACTCTACCACCGCGGTGGCAGATATTTCAAAAAACCCTGAAGCAATTTATACTCATGCGCAGTTTATACAATTCCACCTTCCAAACAACCAGAGTCGGGGTTCTATTTCAGTGCGTGGAAGACGGAACAAAGATGAAAAAACACGAGTGCGTGAAAGCTTGATCAATCATATTTACTTTGTTAAATGCGAATTATAATTGGGGTTCTTCAATAGTCAACCTATAAACAACATATGATGCAAATCTAAATAAGACATAAAATCAGGCGATGATGAAGCTTTTGAGTGATTAAAAATCGTCGAACCAGGAGTGTTGCTCGGTGTAGTGGAAATCTGAATACCACGATGAAGAGGCACTTATGGAGAGCATATAACGAGGTTCAAAGCGTGGGTTTGAAGCACGGAAACGCCAACAAAAATTTATTTTGTGTGATACATTCATTTCTTTGTAACGATGATGGTCATATGTGACAGGGGGTCGTGCGGATGGACCGTTTTTTTCGTCGTGTCGACATACAACTGATTACGCATTTGAAAGCCACATCTGAGACGAGATGTAAAGCCAACATGGAGGATAGTACATAAAAGGAAAACTTATACTCCGTGAAAATTTACTCCCAAACTCGCATTTCGGTATTCGTGGGGTGCGGCGAGTGTTTTACCGTTCTAGACGTTGACGAACGCTAGGAAGAAAGTGGAAGACGCCATGCCTATGCCGGCCGAAAACATCGTTTAGGGAAAGCCGCAACCTGCAATAAAACCTTGTGCTTATGCCTCACTTTGACTACTCAAAAATATTATTTGCTGCGGAGTGTTAAGGCTGAAGACTTAGATGCATCATCAAACGCTAACTTTTACTGTCGGTGTCCCGCGGCGTTGCGGACGAGCGATGGAAAAGATCATCACGTTATGGCGTCACCATATGACATCAAGATGACTTCACAGATCGCCAAGTTGTGTGACGTCATTACCACTTCATCATGACACCACTGTGACGTCACGTGACTTAGCTTCACACGATGACGTCATGTCCCCACATCCTAGCTTAGTAAAAAGTGGTCCGATAACAGAGGCAATGCAAAATCAGGTGAGGTGCCTCCGATCTTGCAGGCAGTACAATACCACGTTAGGCGCAGGAAGCTTTCGAAGGGTGGCGAGAAGAAAAACAAGATGGCTTTCGCCATCGAGTCGTCTTAAGTGAATGCATAAGGAACCCTGTGAGTTTTTGTTAGAACACCGCCTGAGGAGCTTTAAAGCAAAGATAACTGTCCCTCGCCTGGCCTCTATACTATTGCCTCCATGACTTTGTAACTGGCGAAATAGTGCTTTTAGAGGCTAAAAAATTTCTGTGCCATTTTAACAAGAAGAGTGTCCCTCCATTGGTCCCTGTGCCACGTAAGAGAATCATCGCTATACAAATTAAGTAAATCTATCAAATAAACGAAATTCTCTTAGTAGTGCTGGGTTTCGAACTAAGGCACCCGTGCTCGGAAGACGAGTTTCTTAACCGCTGGGCTGAAATACGTTTATTCTTGCTTTTTTATTATTGCTGGTCCTCGAAATGTACAACAGCACAAAATTCATGAGAACAGAGAGAGAGAAAGAGCAGAGGAAGGCAGGGAGGTTAACCAGAAGTTTGTATCCGGTATGCTACCCTGCACTGGGGTTGCATGAGAATAGAGCTTACACAAACAATATAGACTGGTGGCATTCCCTTATTATGGCATGACTGACATCTTCAAATTCCTTGAGAGTTCTAAGGTATTCGACGCTGGCCCGCTACACTCAACCGATACGTCTGCAAATCGCTTAGGCTACACCAATGAGGTTAATAAACCTCCGAAAACGACTTCCAAAGGCGATTCTGCCTGGGCTTTTCATTCATTCATTCATTCATTCATTCATTCATTCATTCATTCATTCATTCATTCATTCATTCATTCATTCGTTCGTTCGTTCGTTCGTTCGTTCATTAAGGGATTGTTATGGCTATCGGTACTTCTTTTGGTAAATCCTGCCCCTGGTTCGGGGACAATTTCGTGGCAGGCATGAATTCGTTATAGACATTTAATCGGCACCATTCCAAGCAATATCTTCGTCTAGTAGTCGTTTGCTTAAAGGATAAAAGGCAAATGTAATTTGCTTTTTTTGTAGTCCATGTGATTGCGCAGGTCATATGTAAATCTATTTTCCACAGGCAGCCGAACCCTTAGATTTACCTAGACCTATAACGGAGGCTTTGGAGATTGACTTGAGCGAGCTGCTTCTGTTTATAATTGGCTCCATCTGCATCTCTCTACGTCCTCGACCTCCATTCTGTCCTTTCAAAGGCACCCTTTCCTGACCTGTTCAGCGCAAAATCATTGCGTTAACTAGAAGCCACAAGCTCGAGTACGCACCAAGGAGGTTTAAAAAAATCACAGCATATCCACGGAGTGAATGATGATGAGTGGGCGAAGCTGCGGAGGTTCATCGGTAAACCGTGAATCTTCCGTGAATTCTGCCCAGTACATCATCACCGACGTGAGATAGGGTGCGTTTATACTAAAGGTTCGATGAGTTATGACGACTTGCAGCTCACTTTAATTTTACATGTACGCTGTGAATTTTCACTGTTTAGAAAACCATTGCTTCAGAAAACATCTGGCGTCTTTCGTTAAGCAGCTGGCGTCTTTTCGTTTTGCTTTAGAAACATCTGGCGTTCTTTCGTTTTGCTTTTAGAAAACATCTGGCGTCTTTCATTGGTTTATTTCATCAATCAACGGCGTTTTGAACAAAATTTTTATTGTTTAATCACGCACAGGAGAAATCTCACCAGCCACTACCTTGGAGGTAAACAATGGCTGCTAATGGGAATGAGAGACAGAAGTCGGCTTTTAGCTAACACTTACACTTCTACTTCTACTAACGTTTCCTACTGGAACATGCCAATGGCTGCTAATGGGGAATGAGAGACAGAAGAATTCGGCTTTTAGTTAACGCGCACGCTGCGAATTTTTCATTGTTCAACAACGCACAGGAAAAATCTCCCACCGGCACCACCTTGGAGGTCAAGATCTGGTACTAGCGTTACGACTGGTTACGCACTACTACGACTACGAGGGACGAACGGGTGCCGCCTTAAGGAGCTTCGCCCCTAAAAACCTCCTTGGTACGCACACACGAGTACTGGCCAACTCAGTGATGTTCCGTGCAGGGAATTTTCTCTGTATCGCAGAAATTTAAGCCGTCATTTTGGACGGAAGGGAATCTTTGAGATATTGCAAGAAATTTTAGGAAGGGTGAAATTCTCTTTTGTGATGACCAAAACATAGCGGTTACAGTGCGCTTTAGGCATCTGCAAGCGGTTCTGGCGCGTGCAGTACCCAAAAGCATACTCTTTTAAATTTGTGTCTAATAAATTTCTAGCTCACTTCGGGTGTTCTAGTTCGTAGTTATAGTGCCTCTAGTTCACTTCGGGCGGCGACTTGAAACTCACGTATACACTTGAGTAATGAAGCCCACGCTTTGGGTTGTGCAGGCGCTAGTCTTGCTTTTAACAGTCGTAAATCGGTAGCACATTATCTATCTATCTATCTATCTATCTATCTATCTATCTATCTATCTATCTATCTATCTATCTATCTATCTATCTATCTATCTATCTATCTATCTATCTATCTATCTATCTATCTATCTATCTATCTATCTATCTATCTATCTATCTATCTATCTATTTCTCGATATATATATATATATACGTGCGAATGTGTTCTTTGATACCAATGCGCACGGAAATATGCTGGGATTTTTCGCGGAGTATGCATGGAAAAATGTGCGATGTGGGGAACTTTCAGGACTCGGAATGGGAATTCTTCGGACTAGTACGACACATCACTAAGCCAACTGATCTAAGTCTATCCGTGTATTGCTACAGGTGTGTGAATGGTGAATTTTACAATTGAAGCGACTACGAATCAAACAACAATGACACCGAATCAAATACGAGTAGGAATCAGATACTATTCGAAAACTATTCGAACAGCATCGGGATAACCCTTAATAAAGTTGCCCTAGAAGAGAAATATAACCATTTTCGGAGCTGCCCAAGAATCCCACAACATTTTATTTCAAAGAAATATTCACTACCTTTAACAAAAGAACATAACGACGACACATAAGCAACAAAAAATGCCAGAGTTGCGTAAACTGATGCAAGCCTGTACACAGAAACAACTCGAGCTGCAGAAATATTGTGTAATTGCAGGTTGAAATCCAGCAGTGACTGGAGTGTTTAAGGTGACGCATTATCAACGGCTTTTAAATAAAATTTATATAGAAATATTAAAGGATATTTATATCAGTCAACATATTCCCGAATACCGGAACTTTAAGGAAAAACCCTTTTATTCTGTAAGCAATAAAACATCGGTATTCCCGTCAAACCAGGAGCTGCATGCGTCCTGGCACTTCGATTATTAAAACAAGACACGTTACCCCTCTCTGTTCCGACGTTTCGTTGCTTTGAGGTTTTCCCATTGACGCTCATTATACGAAAAGTATTCGGTGTTTGTAATATGCACTATTCGATTCGAATACCGAATCGCATACAACGCTATTCAATTCGTCATTCGAAACTTTCCAATATTCGCACAGCCGTGGTGTAATGCCGTTTTACTACGTAGCTGTTATGCTTTTCGTCATGCTGTTACGCGTTCACAAAAACTATAATCAACATCAGCAGCATCTACCTTTCTAAAGCGTGCAACGCAATTACTCGGCGGACGCGCTCTCTCTTCGTCCTCTTCTTCATCTTCTGCTGTACTCCCCGAATGTGGGCGCCCGGCGCGTGCTCTCTTGTTGCGTCGAATTGTCCGGCGTCGGATTCAATGCCTCGTATGGGCGAGAGAACGAATTCAGAGAAAGTGATAGAAAGAGAGAGAGCAAAAAGAGATAGAAAGAAATAGAAAGAGAGAAATAGAAAGAAACAGTAGAAAGAGAAACAGATAGAAAGACAGAAAAAGAATTTCAAAGAGAGAGGAAAAGACAGAAGGAAACACAAGAAATCGACAGCAAGACAAAGTGAAAGAAGGAGAAAGAAAAATAGACAGACAGAGAGAAAACGATGGAGGAAGGGCGAAATATAGAGAGAAATAGCAGAAGAATGGATGAAAGTGAAAAAAGGATACAACAAAGAAGAAAAGATAGAAAGAGATAGACGGAGACAGAAAGAAAGAATTAAAAACAAACAGAGGCAATAAAGATAGGAAAAAGGAAAAGAAAGAGAAACAAGGAAGGTCGCCTAGCTCCATTGCTCCTTCAGGCTTGGCACCACTATAGTGCGAAGCTGTCTTCATTATTAAATCTGGGAGATCCAGAGTGGCCGCCAAGATCCTGGATCGAACACTCGTATTGACACAAACCGAATTTGCCCATGAAACACGGGAACACACCACGTGAGATCACGCCGGAAATTCTTTATGCACACGTCACGCATACCGGTTCTGGAAACTAATCCTACTTCCGCTTTGTGTGTTTTCATTGCAACCTTGGTCGCCGCAAAGCGCGACTACAGTTGCTTGCAAACTGACGGAAGGGACGTATGCCGCTTGATGACTTTCCGGCCGAATCCGCGACTTGGCAGCGGAACAAATATAAGTGATACGACGCGGAGCCAGTAAACTTGAAACGACCATTCGAGCGGGCGAGCCCACTCAGGATCGACCAATGAAAAACGTCACAGTTTCGCCGCAACGGCGAAGCAATGAATGCGATAGCAGCAAATTGGAATCTAACGCGAGGAATGGAAAGCAGCTCGAAATCGCCAGCCCGTCGCTCGAGCCCAAAGAACGCACGAAAAGAACGAACACAGGGCGAGCGCGAACTATCATGCGTCACAGCTCGATACTTGAAGCGCATTGCTAACACATAATGCAGGACGCACGAAACGAATGAACAGGTACACACAGGACGAGCGCGAACTAAATGTCGCAGCTGTTACTTATTTCTGTTTGAACAGCGCGCTCCTTTCGCAAACGCGGCCGCTGCAGCGAGCGAAAGACCTTCGGTGCGCTCCTCGCGGCATCTCACTGGCGATGAAGAAACGCTTATAAACGCCTGCCGTCTCTGAGTCCGGCCAGCGGTAAAGGATGTGTAATAACGCTCGCCGTTAGCTCCCTAGACAATCGGTGTTTCGTGGCGTAGTAGCTAGCGCCACGGGCTGCGGAGCGAGAGGTCCCTGGTTCGAATCCGCGCTTTAGGAGCATTTTTCTAAATTGTTTTTCTTTTGGACTTTCATATACATACTTATACATATACGGTGAAAGACGGTGACGGGGACGGACAAAAACCTGCCAAGACTGTCCATATAATTGCTATCGCAATACAATTCTGCGGTAATGTCCTTCTTATGTAGTCTTGGCGTAGTTATAAATCCTGCGAGATCCCCCTGGCAATCGAGCGCTTGCCGGGGCGGTGACAGGGTGTCTACACGGTGCGGGTATCAGCCAGATGCTTCAGATGCGTTTTGCACGATCTTAGGTAAATTATTGCTGTTAATTCTCGGAGATATTACTAGTTTATATTATTTCAAACCTTCTCAGTTTATCTTGCAGTGCTTTTCAGCATTGCTATTCTTGTTTCAGGCCTGTATTGACCACCGCGTGACCATGTGACATGAGACAGTGGATTGACGACAACCCGGGCCTCTAGAGTGCCACCACATAAAAGGTATTAAAACCGAAACGGCAACCACATTAGACTTCAGAATCGTCCAGTTTCGCTGTTTCAAGATTTGAAGGGCTTAGTGCAAGCTTCGCCATTTTTCTCCAAACGCGCGACAATCCACACACACGCAAGATCTGCAGAAATCGACACGAGAAAGTCAACATTTGCCTGAATCCTTTAATCTTGATTCGCCTCCTCCACATGATACTTGATGTCAAGTATCCACGATACGGGAAGGCAGCACAACTCCACCGAGAATACTTGAAAACGGTGTCAAGCGAACATTGAGGCTCATATCGAGAATAGCGAAGCACCACTATGGCACGAAGGAAGCCAACATAATTCGTCTTGTGGAAGTTTAGTTTTTAGCCGAATAACATACGTAGCTCCCTACCTAAACCTTCGAAGTACGGAAAACGCCAATATTTATGTCGTCACTATACCGGCATATAGACAAGTCTTAATACTGGGCATAAGAACAGCTAATGACAAGCTCTTAGCACTAGTAGTCCATATAATACACTTAAGCTCAGAGAGGCTAAGAGAATGGTGCAATACAAAAGACTGGCGCAACGCCCTACGGGACGGCAAATCCTAGGTAACCTCGGTGTAAACTGCACTAGACGACATGGCGTTAAGACAAACATACCACAAGAAACAAGGCAACATCTTTACGTGCCACAACTACCCAAGAGAACATGCACCCCGAGTAAAACAATGAAAAGAGAATAGAACGCTCGAAAGCAATGAAACACATATTCTTGCACCCAAAGGACGCTGTCTACGTAGACGCAGCGGAGCATGCGCGCTCGTGTGGTATGGCCATCGCGGTCGTAGGTAGCGACGGTGGCCTAAAGGCTATTGACTCGATTCGAACCGGTAGCATGGTCGCGGTTCAGCTATTGTAGTGCTGGAGTCGGCTATTGCGGTGGTAACATCTTCCACGCAAGGAAAAAAATGTAATCAGCGACTCCAAGGCCACAGTGAGAAATTTTGCCAGATGGCGAATGTCACTGGAAGAACAAAGGATCTTTGTCAACTTTCGAAACCATAGTCAATCCAAATGATTCTTGCGCCTGCGCACTGCTCTCTTCCTGGCAATGAGGAGCCTGAAGCCGCGGCTAGAGGACTTAAACGCCGAGCCGCTGAGACACACCCACTACGATCAAGAGAAGATCGCATGGTTGCCCAGAAAGAAATGACTTACCGTTATCGATTGGAAAGCGCCCGCTATCCTTCCGCGCTCCACACACTTAACAAGCAGCAAGATGTGGCTTGGCGCCTCCTTCAAATAAACACGTACCCGAATCCGTTGTCCTCTAGCCGTTATTTCCAGGGTCAATACGCCGAGAGGTGCAAATTATGTAAAGAAAGGGCGGACCGACCTAACACTACGTGGGACTGTCCAAAGGAGGTCCGACAGGGTCGCGCACTATTTAATGTTGAGCATTCGGAGACCGTGCCGCTCCGCACACATTCATAGTAAGAGCTCTGGGCGTCCGACGGACCGAGGACGCCGCCAGGGGCCAAGGGCTCCTGGCTCACGCCTACGCTTGGGGCCGCATCACCAAGGCCGCTGGATACTATTAACAAAGTTTCATCCTGCTCCTCCTTCACTACGCCTGCGCGTGACTTATAAACTACAATGAGGTTAGGAAAACCTCCTTGAACAACTCACAAAAGGCGATCCCGCCTGGATATTTCGCTCATGCATTCATTGCTATGGCTATTAATGCTTCTTAGGTAGATCCTCCTGCTTGCTTTGGCTCGAATTCGTAATTGGCATTTAATCGGCACCATTCCAACCATTTTCCTTACCTTGTAGTCGTTTGCCTAAAGGGTAAAATTGAAACAAATTTATTTTTGTGGTAGATTTGATTGTGCAGTTTAGAAGTAAAGCTAGTTTGCACAGGCAGCCAAACTCCTGAGATTTAACTAGACCTTTCACGGAGGCTTTGCAGGATGACTTAATTTATGTGTGCCTTGTTTCACTCGGCTCCATTGACAGTTCGTGTGCCGAATTCCTTCCTGTTATACCGCCCTTATAAAGGCACGCTTAGCTGACATGTGTAGGACAATGTCATGAATTGAAGGAGCAGTGACAAAATTTTAAACTCGAGATGTGGCCTTCACTCGATATCTTGGTATGCAAAATATTTTAAATGCGAAGCATTTCTTAGCGAACTTCTGCGACTTTGAGCGTATCTATCTATCTATCTATCTATCTATCTATCTATCTATCTATCTATCTATCTATCTATCTATCTAGCCGCCTACGACTTTGTGCTCTCCTGGTCGCTTGGTTCATCGAATGTGCACCAAAATTGGTATGGCGTAACATGACTGTATGACGAACATAAATGACAAGTCATAACATGAAAATCATGACACGCATGTCATGTACAGCATGATTTACATGCTACGCTCATGGTGCGCTGGCGGCCGTTTCCCTAGTTTGATATACACCAAAATTGGTATCTTGCGACGTGACCGTGTAACGAACATAAATAACACGAGATAACATGAAAATCATGACACGCATGTCATGTACAGCATGACTTACGTGGCACGCTCATGGGGCGCTGGCGGCAGTTTCGCTAGCTTGATCTACCCCGAAATTGGTATTGCGCGACGTGACTGTATGACGAACATAAAAACTCGAGTTAACATGAAAATCATGACACGCATGTCATGTACAGCATGACTTACGTGCCACGCTCATGGAGCGCTGGCGGCAGTTTCGCTTGCTTGATATACACCAAAATTGGTATCTTGTGACGTGACTGTGTAATGAACACAAATAACACGAGTTAACATGACAATCATGACACGCATGTCATGTACAGCATGACTTACGTGCCACGCTCATGGGGCGCTGGCGGCGGTTTCGCTGGATTTATATACACCAAAATTGGTATTGCGCGACGTGACTGTTTGACGAACATAAAAACTCGAGTTAACATGAAAATCATGACACGCATGTCATGTACAGCATGACTTACGTGCCACGCTCATGGGGCGCTGGCGGCGGTTTCGCTAGCTTTATATACACCAAAATTGGTATCTTGTGACGTGACTGTGTGACGAACATAAAAAGACGGGTTAACATGACAATCATGACTCGCATGACATGCACAGCATGACTTACGTGCCACGCTCATGGGGCGCTGGCGGCGGCTTCGCTAGCTTGATCTACCCCGAAATTGGTATTGCGCGATGTGACTGTGTAACGAACATAAATAACACGAGTTAACATGAAAATTATGACACGCATGTCATGTACAGCATGACTTACGTGCCACGCTCATGGAGCGCTGGCGGCCATTTCGCTAGCTTGCTCTACCCCGAAATTGGTATTGCGCGACGTGACTGTGTGACGAACATAAAAACACGAGTTAACATGAAAATCATGACACGCATGTCACGACAGCATGACTTACGTGCCACGCTCATGGGGCGCTGGCGGCCGTTTCGCTAGCTTGATGTACCCCGAAATTGGTATTACGCGACGTGACTATGTGACGAACATAATAACACGAGTTAACATGAAAGTCATGACACGTATGTCATGTACAGCATGACTTGCCTGCCACGCTCATGGGGCGCTGGCGGCCGTTTCTCTAGCTTGATCGACCCCGAAGTTGGTATTGCGCGACGTTACTGTGTGACGAACATAAATAATAGGAGTTAACATGAAAACCATGACACGCATTTTCCTCAATGACATACAAGACGATGTATGCAGCTCTTTGCTGGCTGCTTCGCATTACATCGATTCCCACAATGCGTGGGATCTGCCGGCTTTTTTGAGCAGAGTTTGAATTGCGTCCGTTGCGTAGAAGTTACTTTATTTCGAGGGCGAACATGGTACGAAAGCTAAATTGTGTGTTCAGCACCCTACGACATCGACAGTATTATGACGTGTTCAGCTGGCACCCAGGCCACGCCTCAGGCACATAGTGAAGATGCGCTAGTAACGATAACGTCAACGATCTCAGTGTTGTCATCGTGGTGCCGATTAGCAGCGACGCCTGGCAGAGGCTTCACTTCTGTTGTGTGGGTTGGTTTTCTCAAGTCCTGCGTCTTCGCCGGGCCGCTTCGAATGATTTTGCTCGTCAGCGTGTGATAATTGGGAGTGACGATCTAAACTGCATTACGCGCCAGCATGTCGTGAAAGAATTGTGCGCAACTTACACCAGTGGCGTTTCACGTACCGCAAGTTGCGGACAGCTGCAGAGTTGGTTGATAAAAGCTTCCAGGTAGGACTGCGCATGCAATTTGCGTCTCTCCACGCGTCTCCGCGATGCATTGAACGTAGGCCTAACCAACGCACCCACAGGCGCAGACCACAGACCCAGAAAATGAATGTTCTTCGGAGCTGGATGTTGATGCAGGCGAAACGCTGAAGCGCAACGTAAACCTCGGCAGCCGGACCCCGAGCTCCGGGCTAGGGAAGCCCAGCGCAAACGGCAACGTCGGCAGGAAACTGCTACGGATGAAACGCGTGCTCCACATGCCGAAACGCTGCTTTGCATCGCCTCATGGTCCCCTTTAGCTGGAGATGGTGTAAGTTTTTTTCACCTTTAATAAATCTTTGAATAAATAGTTTGTTGTTGTGAGTCACCGGAATGCATGCTTTTGTGAGCAAGAAAAGAGCGGCTAAAACGTTTATTCTTGTTCAGTAGTGATCTCGCCAGCCTGCATGGCCTGAGCGCGTGACTCCAGGTGACTAGTCATCGCTGCTCCGACAGGCGTCGACTTCAGAGTCACTTCTGTGCAGAGAATCGAAGCGAGAATGATTCGCGGCGTCGCGAATCGCAGCGATTTCTAATATGTAAGTATTTTCTTCATCACTTGTAGACACTGAGCACGGCGGCGACGACGGTGGTGGTGAGGATGACATGACTCCACGTTGTTGGGAAACGGGTGTCTCAGCTTGCGACTGCTTCTGCGCAGAGCTGATAGACGGAGCGATCAAGGCGACGGTGAGTGAAGGCAAATTTATATACATATAAACAGAGGCGTTACATATTCGGCGCTGGGGCCGACAGCTTATTAGGCTCGCACAGCGGTGCGACGACGACCCGGGATTCTTCGTTCGCTGTCTCGCTGTCTCTCTCTCTCCGCGCAGCTTGGTTGTTTTATAGCCCTGGGCGATCGCTTGCATCAGCCAGTAGTGCGAAGCCTCCAATCAGGAACCGCCGTTGGTCGCTGGCTCGAACCGGATCCGCGGGGAGGAGGGCTTGCCGCACGTTGCGGGAGAGATTTCCGTCGGTTGAGTCAGCCTCATCGCCGGAGTTGCCGGGGATTGCGTAAGACTCCCGCTTCGTTGCATCAGCGGGTGTCGACGCTGGTTGCGTCAGACGTTTTACCAGCTTGAATTCCTTGTCGAAGCAAGGAAGTTTGGGTTGGGAGCCCTGGCATAACAACGTGCGCGTCTAGTAGACGAAATGACAACTGAAACTCGCGTCACCGTTTTGTGTGGGCACGCGATCAGATGGGGCCCTTTCGGGGCGATACCGCGGGGATGACCGCGGGGCAGCGCTGCCAGCGCTGCAAATGGGCGGGCTCTGCACCCGTTTTGAACCGCGTTCGTTATTGGTGATACTAAACAATATTACAGATATTTATTCATCCACCCATGCCATTATTATTGGTGAATCGGTACTAGGGGGTCGATAACTACACGTGGACGCCAAAAACGCGACATGCGTAAAACTGAGATCACTGCTCCTTTATCAGGAAGAGGCACATGTTCAAAATTGAGGCGGCATCATACGTGTTCGCCACATGCACGAGTACGTAGGTCGTCGAGATAAGATCGAGCGCGAGGTCCCAGTCACCACTCCCGGTAATGATGAAATTTACTGTAGGCCTAGTCATTAGACCCATAACGATGGTTTCAAAGTTATTTTTTGCGAAAAAAAATATTTTCGCCAGAAAAAAAAATATATGTTTTGGCCGCAAAAAGCACTTTTCTGCTAATATCACGATTTTTGAATTTTGAGCGCACCTAGGGGTAAACGGTGCAATTATTGGTCACAATATTTATTCCCCTTAAAAAACAAGTGAAGTACAATTTTATGTGTCTATTATTTCCCTTCCGCGAAGAGGCAAGACCTGGACGTACCCACGTGGGAGGCCTAGGCCAAGGAACTTAAATTGCTGGTTGATAATAAAGTTTATTCCTCCTCCTTGTCGAAGCATTTTAAAAGAAAAAAATCTCAAACATGGCAAATCGCACAAAATACCTGTAATTCATGAATTTATTGTTGCAAATAAGTTATAGTGAGGAAAATAAAAATCTGTACATATTAAATTCTATATCTACGCTCTCTTCTAAAAGAAATTTGGTTGTTTTGTCGTGTTCCGTTTCACTCGATAATCTGGCTGATACGTAAGTGTTTTACTAAAAACACCAAAGTTTCAAAATAGTTTTCCCAAAAAGGCCATTTTTATTTTTTTAAAGCCTCTGATTCAAATCAAGGACGTCATCCATCGTTATGCATAAAAAAACGCCGCATTATGTTGGTTGCTAAGAAATTATATGCGTCAACTGTGACGAAGTCAGCCTAGCGGTCGCGCAGTACGTCATGTACTGAAAATCGGATATTAGATGCCAATCATTTTACGGCGCAGTTCAATCCGGTGTGCGCCGTGACCACCCTTACTGCGCATGCGCAAATCCTCTCCACACACTTCCTTTCCACTCCCCTCTCCACTCCTCCTTTCCAATCCCCTCTCCTTTTCCCCTCTCGCGTGCCTCATTCTCTCCTGCTACGAGTAGGCAGCAGCGACGCCTCAGCGTCTTGACGTGACACGAGCGGCCGATGGCAGCCTCTGCTACTATGGCTCTAGACGCAGGGCGCTCGTGCTCTCCTTCCCTCGCTGAAGAATCCCACGACGGCACCAATGGAATGTACTGCAGAGAGGCAGACGCACATGATCTTGCGACTTTGCGGGAGTCGAATACCTCGGACGCCGGCAGTTCCACGCAGCGGGAGCTGGATGGAGACTGGAAGACAGTGCTGGTTCTACGACAGTGCTGATTCTACGCCAGAGGAAGGCACAGGCTCGAGAACGCAAGATAAAAATTGCACCATCTCCCGCTCAAGCTAACCATCTCCCCGCTGCTTCGCATCAACAAATGGTTGCCTTTAGCGGAAGATGGTGTAATTTTTAATTGTTTAAAATATTTGTACGCGATATAATCACAAAGCAGCAGCGCCACACCAACAAATGCGCAGCCAGACGTCATGGTTCAGCAAGCTTTGCCTTCCGATCAGCCGCTTGACAAACCCGAAGCAGCGGCCGCTTGATGCTGTGGGCGCTCACATTACATGAGCGCCGCTTCGACTGCGGACGAGCTCCGCTTACGCGCCAAACTACGCTCAGAGGACGAACGAGAGAAGGAAAATGCATCACTATGAAAGTTAAGGGATGTTGACTCACAACACAAGTCATATTATACAACGAATACTCTGCCGGCAATTTTGCAGCGAGCGCCTTCAAAACAGCACGCATGTATTTTTTCCCTGCTGTTATGCCCGCAGCTGCAAAACATCGTGATGAACGCGCGGTTTGCGTTGAACATTATATCTGAGGATGCACAAGAATACACTATTTCAAAGCGATGCTTTAATAAAGGAAGTGACTTGGACAAACTTCTGTTCACAGCCGGCTGACACAAGTCTTGCACGAGATGGAGAACAACTGCAGTTTGATTTCTTCCGACCAACGGGACTCGTTTGACAGCTTTGTTTAGATGTCAATGGCTTGCTTTTGTGTCATATGTTGCTGATAGAGTAAAGCTACTTATCTTTAGGCCATCGCAAGAGGAAAAGCAACGCATGAGCGCAGTACCGGACGCGCTCACTGCAAATTTGCCGGCAGTGTTTTCTTTGTATATTATGGCTTTTCTTGGCACTCAACAGCCTTTAACTTTCACAGTCATGCATTCCTTCTCTCTTTCGTCCTCTGAGCGTAGTTTGCCGCGCAAGCGGCGCTCGTCCGCTGTCGAAGCGGCACTCATGTAATGTGAGCGCCTGGAACGTCAAGCGGCCGCTGCTGCGGATTTGTCAAGCGGCAGACCGCATGACAAAGCTTTCTGAACATTAACACCTGGCTGCACATTTGTTGGTGTGAAGCTGCTGCTTTGTGATTATGTCACGTACAATTAGTTTGAACAAATTATATGCGACTTTCAGGACATCACGCATGGTGCGGCCGCAAGGCTGACTTGGTCATATTTGACGCATAATAGTTTGTGGCATCTAAAATATTGCAACGTAATTTTTGTGCAGAATGGTAGTTGACGTCGTTTACTTCAATCGGAGAGACTTTAAAAAATTAAGAATGGTCTTTTTGAGAAAATTATTTTTAAACTTCGCCGCTTTTGGCAATACACTTACGTTTCAGCGTAATTATCGACTAAGACAGGGCGCGATAAAACCACGGAAATCATTTCAAAAGACAGCGCAACTGTACAAGTTATTATGGTCCGATTTTTATTATATTCACTATAACTTGTTTGCAGCAATAAATTCCGGAAATACAGGTATTTTGTGCAATTTGCCACGTTTGTGTTTTTTTTTTTCTTCAAAAGTGCTTCGACAGGCGAGGGAAACAATAGACTCATAACATTGCATTTCACTTGTTTTTTGAGCGGAATAAATATTGTGACTAAGAAGTGCACCGTTTTTTCCTTAGGCGCGCTCAAATTCGGAAATCGCGAAATTGGCGGGAAGGACTTTTCTGCGGCAAAAATTTATATATTTTTTCAGGCGAACAAATACTTTTGCGGAAGATTAACTTCAAAACCATTGTTCTGGGTCTAATGCCTAGGCCTGCAGTAAGTTTCATCAAAATCGGGAATGGTGACCGGACCTCGTGTTCGATCTTATCTCGACACACCCAGTAAGTAGCCGACTGATCTCCGTTTATGTGGGCACTCGCGTTTTATAGCAGACTGTTATGCTATTCTTTACGCCGTTAAGGGTTAGCAAAAAACATCATCATCATGAATGGCCTCTACGTTTTTAACGCGTTCAAGGCAATAACTCGGCCGGTGTGCGCTCTCTTCTTCCTCTCCTTCATGTTCTGTTTCGTTCCCCGAATATGTGCGAATGGCGCGCGCTCTCCCGCTGCGCCGCTTTGTCCGGCGTGGGATGCAATTACTCGTATGGGCGAGAGAACGAGCACAGAGAGGAAAAAAGAGAGAGAGGGAGAAACAAAGAGATATAAAGAGAGAGAGAGAAACAGAAAGAAAGAAACGAAAGAAAGAGAAAGATAGAATTCAGGAACTAATACCCAGCGAGAAGAGACAAAGAAACAAAAAAAGAGATAGAAAAAGCAGAGAGCAAGAAAGAAGAAGAAAGACAGATAAAAAATACAGAAGAAAAAATGCATAGCAAGAAAGAGGAAGCGGAAAATAGACAGTGAAAGAGAGAGAGAGGAAGAAAATAAAGCAAGTGAAGAACGAATATAGAAAGAGCGAGCACAGATAGAAACAAATCGACAGAGGGAAAAAGAATTAAAACAGAGAAAGAGAAAGAAAGAGAAAATATAAAGACAAATAAGGGAGGCCGACCAGCTCCGTTGTTCCTTCAGGCTAGGCACCACAACTGCAAAGCTGCCTTAAATTCCTTAAATGGGAGATCCCAAGTGGCCGCCGAGATCCTGGGTCGGCCACTCGGATTGCGCCAAAGCGAATCTGCGAGTGAAACATGGGAACTCCCCGCGTGAGATCGCGCCGGAAGTTCTTCATGCACACGTCACGTAAACCGGTTCCGGAAGCTATTCCTGCTTCCGCTTTCTATGTTTTCATGGCAACCTTGGTCGCTGCCAAGCGCGGCGACACTTGTTTGCAAAGTGACGGAAGTGACGTATGTCGCTCGTTCTATTGCGACCGAATCCGCGTATTGGTGACGCAGAAAATGAGCCATGAGGCGCGGAGCGGGTTGCTGTGAAAGAACCAGTCGAACTACCTTGCTCCGGATCGACCCGTGGAAAATGGATTCGCCGTCGCGGAGCAAGAAATCATGTCAGAGCAGTGAAAATGCCGTAAGTTTTGTCTGTTTCTTTTTCCTTCGACTCAGAACAGACTAGAGGTCGCTTCATTAGAATCCCCAGCCTTTTCTGGCACTGGAACTCCTGTTTGCTTCACCTGCACCATTAAAAGCAGTTACCCACCCAAGCACTCGGTACGCCATTCAATTATACCAGTTCAATTACGCCGAAGTAGCCGTTGCAGAGGGAAGTGCGCATTACGACTGAAGAAAAATAGTTGTATCAGACCAGCACACGTCTGCTCTGCAGGCAAAGTTAGAACAGCACAGTCGCACTATATAACAACGATTAAAAACTGCCCCAAGTCAATATTTTTTACTGATATGGTTTCAGCCGATACATCGAAGGAGCATACGTAAGAAATATTTTCACGGAGTTTGAGCTCACCGAGGCTGGCTGCGCGACGTAATGCACGGGCAGTGTTGTGGAAGTGAAGCAAAGCGCTTGACACGGACGGTTGCGTCATTACTTGGCGCTCGAGAGAAATCACTTGACACTAGACGGCCGCTGTCATTCGCACACTATGGTGTCGCGGCTCTTGCTCAGCATCCTACTACGATTCCGGAATACTAGCGTCGCTCCGGTCACTCTCTAAACCTATTGATCGAAAAGGCTTAATTGAATATGTCAGTTAAATGAAAGGCAGACATCAGACATTGATGGTGATTAATCATCTTGCCGGGACACTTTTCATTGATAAATAAGCTGTTCATTGACCACTATTACCCTATTCTTTGCGCAGCGTACTTCCGTATACTGTCGCGCGTGCCGTGTTTCCGCGCCCGATACGGTGTTTTTGTACTCACTGCGTATCAAGTAACAAGCATGACTAGCCGCACGGGCATCAGCGTTAAACACGACATGCTCTTAGTGATCGTTCAAGAAATGTTTTGTCACCGACACGGCCGGTATATGCAAGCGCTCTTCGTTTTTCCAGCGTGTGAAATCACTGGTGAAGACGAATTAAATGGAGTGTGATTGAACCAATGCATAGCAGCCACAGCAGGTCGTGACGCCGTTCCGGGTATTGCTCGATTTTTCGGAGATATGTGCATGTGATGTGGTAAAACAGAATACGCCGCCACCATAATATATGGGGTTTTACGTCCGAAAATCACGATATGATTATGAGAGACACCGTAGTGGAGGGCTCCGGTGATTGGACCATCTGTTGTTCTTTAACGTGCACCTATATCACTGTGTAAGATATACACTCTTTAGGTGGGGACACTCCTCGGCTTGCATGCAGAGCGCGTTCGACCAGATAAAGTAACAACGGCGCGCGTATGTTGGTCCGGTGACCGCAGCGGGTATCTATCGGCGGGAAGACGCAACTTAAAGAGAAAAAATGCTTTCTGCACTGTTGCTATAGCAACCAACGTGGTCGGCGGCAACGCCGGCGTCCGCCGCATGCCTCGTTTTTCGCTCGCGAAAAACGCGGTATGCGTTTCCAACTTTACTTGCTGTCGTGCCAAGGCCGCGTTCGCTGACTAGGAAAGTCAGATTTCCCGCGAAGCGCCAGTTGCTACGGGAACGCGTTCTTGTGTTGAAGTTGCGTCATCCCGCCGATAGGTATCCGCTGCCGTCAGCGGACCGACGGGTGCTCAGCGTTGTTACTTTATCTGGTCGATGGCGTCTCGCGAGTGTCCTCACCTAAAGAGTATATATCTTACACCGTGACCTATATCCAACTGCACGGGCCTCTACCATTACGCCTCCTTCGAAGTGCGACTGCCGCGGCCGGGATCGAACCCGCGACCTTCGGGTCAGCAGCCGTGCACCGTAACCGCTATACCACCGCGGCGGACGTCACCATGAAAGGAGGTGCGGGAATTCATGTCGTCGCCTTGCTTTTAGGCGACTTTAGAGCGTAGGTCTTGTGGTACGTGGCGCGCGACGCTTTTCGACGTTGCGAATTCATCGAAGTGAGTATTGAGCAAGTGTCTCCGTGAACACAACAGCATCGGCGTCGCTCCACTCTAGGCGACGCCAGAGGTATTGATGACAAGCCCCGGCGCAGTGTAGGTGTGATCGCTTCGCTTATCCCATATTTCAACAGTACGTTTGACCGGCATTTGTTTCGACTTTATGCGTAACCAACGGCCGCCACGAAGAGCACTGCGCAGCCGCCGCTTCAAGGCGCGTGCAACGCATATCAGGCTGAAACAATTGATTTTAACGGCGAAGCTGTTTAATCCAGAAGTTCGGCCATCAGGTGTGCGGAGAATAACCTCGTCGAGCGATGACGTCACCATGCGTCGCCTAGCAACGCGTTGCCAACTGCGCTGACTCCTCCTTTCTCGCCCGCTCGCGACAGCTGCGCGTTCTGCATAGTTCTGCCTCCTCGCCTAACTCTCGCCATAGCTGCGCGCTCGGCCTAGCTTGGCCGACTTCTTTACAGTGCACTGTGGCTAGCTTTGCTTCTTAGTCCACCTCCTCGCCACAGCTCCGCGCTCCATCTTGCTATGCCTCGTCGTCTACCCGCGCCACACGGTGGAAGCGGAGTGCCGATGCTCTACCTAGCTTTGCCTCCTCGCGCACCCCTTTGCCACAGCTGGGCGCTCTGCCTAGCTCTTCTGACACATGGCAACAGCGCCTGGCTTTGTAGCCTATAGTATACACCAATTTCACAACGAGGCTGCCATTTTTAAAGCTCGCCACCGCCGCAGCGCCGTCTAGCGTCTGCGATGTTTCGCCGCCCTTCCGGTGTGTGTTGTTCCGCGTCGGTGTATGCAGCGCGTACGCTCAGTTAACAAGGTATTGCTGTTATTCGCGGTACACGGGCAAAACAGAGCAACGTTTCGCGAGTGTAAAGGCGCTGGTAAATAATCGCTTAGCTGTCAGCTTCAAAATGGCTGAAACAGCAAGCAGCGGCGGCCACCGGGACGTTGACGCAGCAGCGCCGACGATGAGTAGAATTCCAATGCAGTTCTTAAGCAGCATCTGTAAATTGGCAATTGCTTTGTATGTTTTGTTATAGCTGACCTCGGTGTGGTTCTTGGAATATGCGCTATAAGAGAGCGTCAACATTTAGGACAACTCTCGAAGTAATCGGAGAAACGTAAATGGAGACGAGCGAACACGTAGGCATTTGTCCGGCTGCGCGATAGGTGCGCGCATTAGTGTTTAAGATGACTCTTGGGTATCCGTGCAGTGATTATGCAAGTTAAACGCAACTCTAATCCCTAACAGACCATTTGGTTCCGCTTAGCACGTCGCAATACAATGTTCATGGAATGACAGGAGCACAAACACCGATGCCTGTGTTCATTCGTGTCGCCGTCGTAGTTAAAAGCTTGTGGCCTCTGATCGTTGGACAGGATAAGAAAGAGATGTACGACGGGTGAGCTCAAAATTCGGCGTAGAAACAACACGATGATAAAATGAGAATAAGTCTGTTGAACATGTGGAAGCATGACATGGCGTAAGTTCGCTTCGGCGCGAGCCGCCGCCACTAGCGATACGCCGAAAGGGCGCCCGCTTTTGGTAACATTATTGCCAGTTTGTTTTCTGGCGAGTATTTGAGAAGAATTACGACCAGCGCACGTGTCCAGGTAACCACCTGGCTTTAACAAACGTGGGCCGAATATTCACGACACCCAGGTTGCCGCGCGAAAAAGAAAAAAAAGGTGCAGTTGTCGTAACGCTACCTTAGTTATCGTCACAAAATTGCCAAGTCGAGAAAGAACGTGGTCTCGACGAAACGTTATACGCGTACCTGCGCCAAAGCACACATGTCACGCAGGCCTTTCTGTCATGTAGATTGGAAAGTGCTAATTCGATAACCTCGAAAAGCAACCCACAAAGATGGAACATTTTCTAGCCGCAAGCATTGTAAATCACGTGCTGTAGCATAGAAATCAGAGAGGTTGATGTTATGAGAGAACAACTCTTGGCCAAACATTTTGTGTATTAATCGTCAGCCTTGACATTGGTCCTTTTTGGTGCAGACTATAAAGTGTACCAGCACACAAGCACAATCACAAGCTGGTGTGATGACTTGAAATGTGGCCATAAGTGAAGCCACCACATACACTGTTTGCGGGAGAAGAAGGCGTGCGACCTGAGAGAAGCGAAGTCATTTGAAAGCACTGTGCACTTCGCATGCCTTGGCTGCCAGTCTTTCAGGCTTCCGTAGCTGTTGCCGCAGCCAAACACAGCGCAGTGGTAGCTTGTCAACTTGTTCTCGTCCGACATTTCGATTTGCGGCACCACAATTGCTTCAGCGCATCGGAAAATGGAAACACGCTGACCTCTCACGCACCACGCAGTGCAAAACTCGGGAATCCGCACACACCAGCGGCAGCGGTCGGCCAGGTGGAGAGGGAGAAAACGGTGAAAATACACCGGTTCGAGGCTACGCTCCTCCTCTCCGTGAAAACGGTCTATTGTATAGCAAGAGATTGGGAAAGGGAAGTGAGGGTAAGGAGGAGTGATGCAAGGGTGAGGAGGTAGTAAAAATGGAGTGGACCAGCTTAACTGTTACCTCAGTCTTTCTGCCACTAGTGCGCAGCTGGTCTAATTTTTAATAGATTAACCATAATCGTTCGACACTTTAGCAATGACTAGCTGAAGCATTATCGATGAGAATTTTTTCGTGTATTAATGAATTATTCGCCATTTTTGGCGGCCGTACTTAAAATTACCTTTTTTTTTATTCGTGGGATTTAACGTATGAGTATTCGACACGATTATGAAGCAAGTGGTTGTGGAAGACTCCGGGAATTTCGTCCAGCTGCGTTACTTAAGATGCACCTGAATTTAGGTGCACGTTCATCAGGCATTTGCTCCTTCTCTGAAACTATGACCCTCGCGGGCTGGGTTCGTGCCCGCGGCCTTCGGGTCAGCAGCCGAGCACCGTAACCACTTTATCACCGCGGCAGCTGACATTTCAATAAAGGCTGAAACAATTTATACGCAGTTTATACAACTCCAACTTCTCAACAATTGGAGCTTGGGCTCTATTTATCTCCATGAGAGACGGAACTGGGATGCAAGGCACGAGTAGGTAAAACTTTGATCAGTGATATCTATTTTGTTAAATACTAACTCCGAGCGGTGCTGTTGAATAGGTAAGCAATAAACAACACATGATGCAAAGCGAAACAAGACCGGAATTCAGGCGATGATGGAGACTTCAAATGATTAAAAAATCGAGGAACCAGGATTATTGCTGGAGTATATTGTAAATGTGAATGCCGCTATGAATTTTTTTTTTGTAGAGCCAAGTTCCTAACCAAGGCCCCTACGCTCCGAATGCGAGTGCCTTATCCGTTGGGCTAATTACCCTCTTTCTCGCCTTTTTTCCCTGTCCTGGACATGTATAAAAGCACAAGTTTAAGCACAGAATAGATGATACACCAATAAAATAAACACTAGTGGTCGTCGTTACTATGCCGTGACTATGACATCTTTAAATTTTTTAAGCGTTGTCAGGGATTGGGCCCTTTCCAGCTACAATATCTCTATGTCTACGCATCAATTTGCCAACTCCATTGAGGTTAAGAAAACCTCCTTAGACGACTCCCAAATGATAACCAACTAGCCCAATCTCATACCTTGTCTCAAAAGTGATTCTGCCTCAATTTTTCGCAAATCAATATACTAATTCATTCTTTTTTCGTTCATTCATTCATACACTGCTAGGGTGGTCAGTTTTGCTTTGGTAGATCCTTCCGCTTGTTTGCGGATGAATTCGTAGCAGACATTTAATTGGCAACAATTCAAGTATTTTCCTCAACTTGTAGTCGTTTGCTTAAAGGATAAAGTTGAACCTTAATTTGTTTTCATAGTACATCT